>NC_133201.1:37597492-37619992 GCF_958299795.1 Porites lutea
TCGAGCGCTCGGAGGAACATGTCGGCGTTTAAGCCGTTTTTGCAATATTTTGCTACAGGATCTGACACTGCTTGTGAAGATTTCGAGGAGTACGAATTTCTTGAGCGTTTGTCGGAGGAAACTCAAATTGTTGACTCATTTACACACTGTAAGTTACAACCACATACGCTTTCTCAATACACGCTCGCGACTCGTCAGAATTCTTGCTAGTTCTGAATACTATTCGATAACATCATGAAGAATGTCAGAGGAAACTTTTTTCCCTTGTAAGTGTGATATCTTTTGTTTCTTTGAATTTCTACTCCTTGGCAATTCGTCCACGGCTCCCGTGTTTTCTTCAATCAAATAAATAAACACCTTTACGTAAACTATTGAGAGTGTTTCGGGTATTTCACATAGCTCGCAGAGACCACGTTGTTTTAACAATGTAATCTTTCATCTTAATAAAATAATCAAAAACGCCTTCGTCATTCGAAATTTATTCTTGTAAGTATTCGCCATTCATTCAGCGATGAGGTAACCCTCTCTGTCAGAGCGCGTGAGAAAACCATGGAAACAGTTGATCGACAGTATTACAGTTGTAATAACAGGTTGTCGTAATATGTAATAAGCCGAGGTGTCTACTGTAATTTTCTTTTCAGTCAAAAACACTTCGTGATGTCAACGTGAAGTAATTTTGCAAAGAAGCGTATGAATTATCAGTTATCAACACGAAAAAGTCCCTACGCTCTGGTGTTCGGCAGTCCCCTCGGGAAATAAATTAAAACAAGACTAGGTAATATAGCCAAGAATAAGGCTTCACTGTGATATGTGGAGCAACGGATGGCGCAGTAGTGAGAGCGCTCGCCTCCCACCAATGTGGCCCGGATTCAAATCCCGGCGTCGACGCCATATGTGGGTTGAGTGTGTTGTTGGTTTTCTCCTTTGCTCCGAGAGGTTTTTCTCCGGGTACTCCGGTTTTTCCCTGTCCACAAAAACCAACATTTCCGAATTCCAATTCGATCAGGAACCGGGTAGACGAAGAACCACTTTGTGGATGTGCTACCTCCAAATCATCATCATTATTATTATTATTATTTATTATTATTATTTTGTTACTCAGTGCTCAGCAAATTCCAAATAGAAACTTGAGAACGCGATGAATTACAGCGGAACCATGTGTAACCTTTTGAAACATAGACTTTGGTTGGAGTTAATTCAATGGATTGAACTATTTCAGCTATTAAGTGCAAAGACATGTTATATTTTTTGTGTAAAACAGTGTCCGTCCGTCTAGTGAAACATTTGTTTAATTATACATCCGGTTAGTGAACTTTATTACTCGTACCTCAAAAAGTAGACAAAAAGAAGTAAACAGCTAGCATAGTGTTGAAAGTTTATGGGAAAAACATCTCTTGCCACCCTGTCATGGTTGAGTGGTTTTCCGTCAAAATCTTTGTAAATTGAGACAATTTCAAACTGTTATAAGACCTGTCTTTAAGCACTAAGTGGGCTCTAATTTTCTAGGTCATTTCCGAGTTGCCCAAACTTCTGTTTCAAAGCAAGGCTAAGTGCATAGTCAGTGATATGAAAATGATTTTGGGGACAATACATATATCCATGACTAGTTCATTTCAGTGTGAGTATTGTCAATGTTTTACATTCAAAAGATGGGATAAATTCAAACTAAAATGTACTAGTCATGGGGGTATGTATAGTGCGCATAAATTTGAAAAAATTAGCATAACGTCAAAACAGTTAATATTGTAACGGAGAGTTTAGACCGGTTCGTAAGATAGGTTTGTCTTGAAATTTCAAGGTGTTGCAGTGAATCAATCTTAATGAAAGTTTCAGACATTTTTATATACATTATGAAGATTATGTGAAGAGATTTTTAAAAAATTCGTTTGAGTCGTTTCGGAGATATACAAGAAAGCGCTAAAAGTCCAAATTCTGAATGAAGTTGCACTTATACAGGTGGTGAGAAAACGGGTTAGTTTTCAGGATCGCAAGAACGAAAGAACAACAAAAGTTCCTATCATCAAAATATGATATTAAAAGTCATTCTGAAGCTACTTAAGAAAACTTTGAGTCATTTATAACGTTTTTATGAAATAATCTATCACGGCTATTGAAAATTAAAGGTTTGAAATACATTTTCGTTTTAGTCGAAATCAAACATACAGAATTTTTTACTTCTTACGGAGATTGTTAGCTAAACACCAAACTTTAAGTTCCTAGTGTTGGATTTTCAGTAGCAGGTCTAGATCACACAAAATTCGGCTTTTATCAGTTTCAAAGTTTTTTGTTCATTGTTGTCATAGTCATATCGATTTTACTTAACACTACATTTTCACAAATTTCAATCCATAGCCAATTACTGGTGAACATTTTATGGCGATCGGACAAGGAAAAAAACACTTTTAGGGCGACTGAAAAATATCGGTATGGTCTCTGAAAAACTGTATCAAAACACCTTATATTCTAGAAGTATCTTTCAACTGTATTGTCAAGTTCATAAGCAGGCAATTTATGGGGATACTATAAACAGTAGAAATTTAGAAATCAAGAGGGAGTTGACGTGGTATAGACGTATTTGTTGCGAAGTACAGCCACTGAACGCTTGAACAAGTTGAATGGTCATTCAGACACCTAAATAGCTATAAAATGAACTCTTTGAAAGGATGTGTATGGGGTCAGTTAAGTTAACGAAGGTGCAATGAAGGGAAGGAAACAAAAACAGAAACAGAAAACAACACTAAGTAATAATGGAAAAAAACCGCGGCAGGATTAGCTAGTGTTCCCAATTTGCACTTTCGTGCTAAATACATTGACACTCAAATAAAAAGCGCAATATCAACACTCTCTTGAGAAATTTCACCCATTTGAGTCTGTTTAGTTTATTCCTCGTGAAGTGAGGGGCTGAAAGCCTCTCGCCAGTGGGAAGTTAATAATTTTGTCCGAATTCCCATCAAGTGTGGAGCTCGCGTAATCGCTTAGCGGGGCAAAACCGTGAGTTGAGTTTATATGTATCGTCTTGGTAGCCGCAGTTACCTAGCAAAAAAGCGTAAAAGACTCTAATCGACGTCATTCAGCGCGGCGTCAAGGTGTATTTTGCGTTTCCAGGCAAAACGACTTGCACTAGCTGGAACCGGTTTGCCGCCGACGACATAGACTGTTCTAGGCCCTGCGATAGTCGGGTCCGCGAAATTGAGAAAGTGCGAACACGAAAATAAAATGAAAGGAAACTGGGGAGAGGAAGGGAATTCCCTTCCTTTTTCCCGCCACTGCCCCATTTTCCCAAATCACGCGCTTATATTTCAGCTTGCTTTAAACTTACGCATCATCTCTTCTATCTGAGAGCCTGGGACAGGCTGCTGACGACAATGGTGCATTATCATGCTTTATCATGAAGGGCTGACAAGTTTATTCATCGTCTGTGAAATGATGTTTAATATTGACCAATAGCGACCACTTTCTCATCCAAATAGTAGGGAACTGCAAACACAACAACGCTGGATTTAGCTAAAGCAACGAAGGAGAAAACGACAGCCAGAGACTACGAAGCAGAGACAACATGGCCTTGCTCTGCGGGGAACTTAATTTACACCTTGGAAAACCCACTTTGAGCGTGGCCCGTTTTCCGCCGATGGAACAAAGTTTCAACCCCGTACTTGCGTGCACGTTGAACTTTCACGCGAACCCGCGGCCGTATTTTTATTGTTTTAAAAAAATCCGGCAGCAAAATAATGCAAAATATGCTTTTCATTACACATTTAAAAATAAAGTAGGGGCATCAAAGAGCCATTAAATGGTCCCATTATGGCTCTTGGTAGGGGTACATTGTACTAAAGAATAATGAAGAAGAAAAAAAAGAATAAAATAGGGGTCTTCACTGATAGAATATTCCCGTCGAGTCACCCATCCAGATCCTAACCCCGCACACACGGCTTAACCTGTAAATGCTATAAAACAACAACAACAACAAAAACAGTTTCGCAAGGGTTAATGGGAGATACGTATTTCTAGTTTTCCCTAAAGCCCATCTTACCATTGAGTCACTTGTGCAAGATAACCAAAGTAGAGGACAATAATAATTGTCTAAGGGGAAAACAATGTAGGTCATAGAATTCCCCTGGCCCTTGGCTAAGTAGGAATTATGGTTAACAAATCTGTTTGCACTGGGACAGTTTAACTCGTAAAACCTATAGTATCAAATTAGAAGATCGTAAAAACGTGAGGAAAGCGACGCAACGCGGTCGCAATCAGCTGGGACTGAAAGCAAAACTAAAACGTGTAATTTGTTTGCAACATTATTGCCGCAAATGAGTTGAAAAGCGCTGTTGTGCTTTTTTCAACCCACGAAGCAAACCTGCATCCCTACAAAGCAGGTTTTTGGGCGTTGCGAAAAGTTTTAAGTTTTCATGTTTTTCAATGTAAAAAGTATAATTACTTTCTTCTTTTTACAAAGATATTTTTCGAATAATTGCCATTCTTAAGATAAAGATAAGTTAAAGATAAGTTGACAATCGAAAAAGTACAACGAAGAGCAGCGAGAGTCGTTTTCGGTCAAAAACTACGCAAGATGTCATATGAAGAACGATGTATATTTCTAAACACACTTCAGCATCGAAGAGAATACCTATCTGTAGTGGAAAGCTACAAGAAAGTGTTTGGTCTAAATAGCCTAGACTTTAATGATTATTTTGAGTTTTGTAGAAGTAAAAACACTAGAGCCAACCAGCCATAAAAAATACAAACTAAATTAGCTAAAGTTAACTCCTTTAAGTAATCCTTCTTTGTAGGAATCGTCAAAGACTGGAACAGTTTGCCAAACCATCTCTTCACTGACCAAATTAACGTTAACAAATTTAAAAAAGGCTTAAAAAGATGAATCACAGTAGCTCATATTTTAATTGTATATATTTTCATTTTAAACATCATTCTTGCTATACCATTTTGTACCTGCACTGATGATTTTTAAGCGCGTTGTTAATATTTTTTAAATATTTTTAAAGTTCAGTTAGGGGACCTTTTATAGGGATAACCTCGCGGTCCACCTTTTCAAATATGTATCATCAAGAGAGGATAAAGGGGACAGAGAAGGCATCCCTCATACACACCCTATTCCATAGGTAATTCGTCTCGAGTTATTTTTAGAATCGGGATAAAGTTATCACGCGATGCGTGGATGTTTCGTGGAGGTTTCGCATGACTAAACGCCGTGTAAAACATGTCGGGCGAAAGGCAATGAAAGCGTAAAGAGATCGAGAGCATTCCTGAATATTGAATCGAATTGAGTCGGCGCTCATCTGGGAAAAGGGAATCGCTGGACTCTTTGACAACCAGTGAAATCAGTTTAACTCGAAGTTGTCGTAACCTCAGTGCTTTAATAAAATGAGAAAATGCGCCGGTCCATTGAAACCGGTCGTTTGTAAAATAAAGCAAGTAGGACGCCAAGTGTTATTTTTGTTGAATAATAAAAGACTAATAAAAAAAATAAATATCAAAACAGAAATTGCTCTCTTCAAACTGTAAATTATAAATGATCCTGAGAGAATATTCAGCGTGTTAAGGATTTCCCTGCTGTACTGTTAGCTCTATACAAGGGAGGAAGGGCGATTCTTTTTTAATTTCCGTTTCGCTGACACAGCCTTAACGGAAATCTCTCTGTAGTCGTTTTCGTGGACAAAACGAATAGCAATATCTCTCTCCGTGTCTTTCGCCAGTTTGTTCTACGTCAATTCGTGAAGGACGCGTGGCTCTGAGTGTGGGTCATCCACGCGGAACACATTCGCGCTATGTGATTAGCTGTTGTCTAATCCCCCTTGAGATCTGTGGTGTTAAAAATAACTCGAGACAAATTACCTGTGGAATAGGGTGTGTATGGGGGATGCCTTCTCTGTCCCCTTTATCCTCTCTTGATACTACTCGTGATATTTCAAAATTGTCTCAAAATTCACTCGCCTAACGGCTCGTGAAATTACGTATAACAATTTTTAAATGTCACTCGTATTATTTATGCCAAATATCACTACAAATCATGCTATTACCTATACTAATTTACAATAGTGTTAACCAAAGTTTCTTTACAAGCTTTCTTGTTTGTCCTTCTTATTTTTCTATGCGCTTGGCTAAGCTAAATTACTGTTGACTAACTCGATGCTGTCTGATTGCAAACTTTTGCGGCGTCTGCGGCACAACATGCTCTTCATCTTTTCTCTGAATCACTGGTTGATTAGCGCGTATACGAATGGATTAACAGCGGAGTTGAACATGGTTATCGCGTGAACAATAAGAAATATGACAACACCGTGCTTAACGCTGTTTGTTTGATCGACGACGTGGAGTATTACATCTGGGAGCCAAGTGATACCAAATATGGCACTGACTGTTACTGTTGGAGAAATACTGAATGATCATGTAATGTGATTCGTTGATTAAGATCATATGACACTCTCTAGGGGATTACACGTACTCTTCGATTGCATAATCTTATGATTTATTCTCTCGCCTTGTAGCTTATGTTATTCAGTTCTAGTTGTAACCTTCTTTCCGTTGGGATTAAAGATGGATTCTTAATAGTTACAATCATTAAGGTCACTCGCTTTTGTACCCTCAGCACACCCTGCGTAAGAAAGCAGAAACCACATTTACAGACTACTTTCGCGCCAACGCAAAAAGCTGTTCGATATGGTATGAACACCTATTCGATATGAGACTCTCCACTTTAGAGATCGGCGCGGCGCAGCTTAGCTCCATTACAGAAATCGCGTCCAAGTCACCGTTCTTAGGTGTTAACTTAGCCTAAAAATCACCGTTGCAGAAAAATATACTAAAAAAACTTCTAAAGAAGCAAGAGACACCTTGCGGCAGTGCCGGCCAGCTTTGCTTTAGGTAAGTGCCTGGGCTGTAACCTATCGCTCTGGGTATTCTACCTGGTGCCTTGCATACTCGCCTCTGTTACCGTCGAGTGATATTAAAAGTTCAATGGTGTCAAGAATCGTATCGTCGATCTATCATCCATTCCCTGACTGGGATTGGTTTTACAGTTCAATAATAAAACAAGCATTTTCAAGTATCACCTTTAACTAATTAAAAAAAGTCATAGCATGATTCATATTAAAGAAACCGTGAAACGGTATCAGACAATTAATAGAAATTATTATTCATTCAAAATATTTCTCAGTTTCTTATTAGCTCAAATCCTACGGCTAATTCTTACAGCTAGCGTTGACCAAATTTGTAACACGTTTGCGCTATATGGAAAATGAAATCAACCGAGAAGCGCTGACGACAAAGTTGCGATGTTTTGGTGAGGCAGTAGAAAATGGCAGAACATTTCACACGAAAAAGAAATGGCCGAACTACAGTCTAAAACGTAGCTGGAAAAGTAAGAATCCAATTCGACGGACAGCATCTGCTATTTGCAAAATATCTAAAAAACTAAACCTTCTTTTGTCTCCTGAACTTGCCGAAAAACAGACACATGAAGAGAGGAACTAAAACTCCATCGAGGTAAGCGTGTTCTAGCTTGTCGTTGTTGTTGTTCTTTTTGTTTTAACTAGGAATTATTTTGAATGAATAATATAACAATTGTTGGATTCAGCTTTCGTATGATCTGAAGAATAATGATAGCGATCGAGGAGGGTGTTATCCACCGAGGCCGATTACCCTCGATCGACAGAGCTCAATAAGGTTTTATTAGGGTAATTTTTTTTTCTAGTTTTATCTGTCGTGTCGAAAATCTTTTATTACACTTCTGTTGCTGAGCTAGCTGGAAAACAACAGTAATTTTCGAAAATCGATCTGTTGTTTTCTTAACAAGGTCCGGAATCCATAGGCTTTCAATTTGTGCGTTTTTCCATCGATTGGAACAATGGAAAAAACGATTTTTCATCGTTTTCATCAAACCTTTTTCTTGTTAATTAATGGACATTTTTTCTTGTTAATTAATATACATTTTTCCTTGCCTACTTTTAATCATAAACTAAGCTGTTACTTATTCGCGCGCTTTCCTTTTCAAGTGGGCCCTAGTTTCTAGTTTTATCACCACATTTCTTTTTTTGCATAATTTTTATCTTACAAATGTTGACGTCTGCTTTTAGCTTAATATTTACTTTTTTTACATAGTACATTATTTTAGTTCCTCAAAACTCCATCATTAGTATTGTCACAGAAAATCCCTCTTTAGGGAGTGGCAACAGAGTTTGCAGTTTTTTTTAAAAAGACGAGAATGTTTCAAACTTTATCCCCACTGAGATTAAACTGAAGAATGTTGTACGTAACTGTTAGTCGATTAATTGCAATCAATTTACAGACTGATCCCTTGTTTTCTTCTTTTTTATTGCATAGCTCATCATCTGCTGAGGAGGTCTTAGGCTGCTAACAAACTTGTTGCTGTTCCTGGTGAAATACTCAGCTGACACCTGATCCATGGGATATTTGCACATTCTTATTTTCCCATGCAATGTTTTAATCACCATGTGATGTTTCAAGTGACATTTTGACGCTGGAGATAGTTTTATAATTCCGGTTATTTGTCTAACTTCATGTAGAACAACAGTTCTCTGGAACAGCCTGCCCTGTGATATGAGGAAGGCTAAATCTTTCAGTCAATTTAAACGATTGAATTTCTGATTTCAAAGTACTGTGTACACGGCATTCATGAAAAACAGGTCTTAGTTATGTTAGTTGTAGATAGTTATGCATATTGTTTAGAGTAGTTAGGTTTAAATAATAAATTTTCATACTCCTGATGAATTTTACAGTGTGTAAATAAAGAATTCCATTCTATTCTATTCAATGGGGAATACCCCTTTAGGGGTATTTGGTGGAGTTGAATTGCTCACATACAGGCCCCCCTTTGCCCCATAGACTCTTGTTACTCCTTAAACCGGGAAATTGGACATCTAGAGAGGTATTTTCACCTCTCCGGTACCAAAGGGGAATTATCACCTCCACTCACATATTATGAGTACTTCATCCCTTACCCCCTTTCCCCACATTCATTCTGGTCTCGTAATTTGCTTTTAACTAAAGGGGTATGGGTTGGAAGCATTAACGCTGTCGTGAACGCTACGGATTCCTTTCAAGGCCCAAAGGAATGTTTCTATCGAACTAAAGAGCAAAGCATTACTTCCAAAGTAAAATTTAAGGTTAAGCATTTACAGTAGGGTGATCCAGTTTGATCATATGATATTCCCTTGTCACGGAAATTGCCCCCAGAGGAAATTCTGTTGCCACTACGTTGCCGTGAGGTTCTATCATTGCCATCGAACGCGGTGTACGGCAAGGGATTTCTTTCATTTTTTTCCCTCAATCGTTGGTTTATCAGAGCATATGCAAACGGTTGACCGCCGAATTGAACATAAAAGCTGTGTGAACAATGGGAAAAGGGAGCAAGCCTGACGGACGAAAACTGCTCCAGATGGTGATGATAAAGTTTAAAACCAAGGAATAGCAATGTCAAGCAATATCGAGGTTACCTTAACGAAGGAGACTCTGCTCGCAGGGTATATCGAGGTAAATTAACTCTAAAATTATTCTACTCTAAAGAAACTTACGTATTGTCCATACACATTTACTATATATGTACTGAGATTTACTATAACTTAATTTGACATTATCATCTGGTAAAAAACTACTGGCAATTTTTGTCACAGGTGAAAATTATCGTATGACCAATCACTGGCCGCAGACGAAAACCTGCACTAGGGAGAAAAATCGTTTTGGTTTTCCCACCTTTCACTGTCCACTAAGAAAAACAGTAAAGTCATGTCGTCTTGTTTATTATTATTTTTTGTGGTTTTGTTCCAGTTCGCAGAGTGTATCCCGTTACGCTTTTAGACCACCAACCGTTAACCTTTTTTTAAATGAACGTTTGATTGCAGAATATGAAAATGTTTCCTCTTTTTTGTTATAATGTTCCAGTTTTAACTGTTTTGCACAAGTAAACAGACGTGCAGTCATTGCGAATGGGTTCAGCTTTATTTTCTTATAGTTACTGGTGTCAAGTTACCTCGGCTCTCTATAAGCTGGACACCTCTCTAAGCTCTCTAAGACGAACAGTCTGGGCCGTTCATGAAGATGTCCGTCTCAGAGTACCCTGTGAGCAGTGGTTTCTCCAGGCTGGACGCTGCGCTACGAAGGTAGAGAAACCAATGCGTGCAACCGTCAGCTTTTCCATCGAGCATGCGCATTCACGTGATGCCTACGTCAAAACGTCAAAAGCCATCACTTCATCTTGTTTCGGAGGAAACATTAGGGACTTTAAGATCCAACGACGCGACGGCAACGAGAACGTAAAAAGAAAACAGGTTTAATAAGCAAAACAACAACTTTGTCGTTGCGACTGTCTTGGTGTAAAATTAGCCAGTTTAGAGGCAAACAATAGTTTTAATGCAGTGAATATCTAGACTGAAGTTTGACTTCAGACAAAACGTTCGAAAATGTAGTAAATTTTTAAGTGTTTTTTTGACTATCCGCTTGTTAGATATGGAGAACCCACCCAACCCTACCTAGGCATTTTTATATTCAGGAGGTCACGTCATGGCTGGACACTCAAAAACGGACATCATTTTGTTTGCCTGCCTGTTTTTCTACCGTGGTGGCAGAAATAATCTAATTAAGATCAAATAAGACTGTACTTATTTTAGGCCTGTCAAAAACTAGTTGTTATAAAATCACAAGACTTGTAGATATTTTATGGGAATTGTTGTCTTGTTGTAGTCTAGCATTATTCTAGGTTTACACTACATTTGTCGAAATTATGAAGCTTTGTCTCAAGGGATTCTGGGAAATTCTTTATTTTAACTATAATTTATTTTTGTTTTTAATTACCGTGTCTAAGAATTTTAAGAATTACATACATCGAGTCTTAAGCCTGATGTTAATAATAATAAGAGCTATACAATTTTTCCTACACGGTATGTTACCATCATTAATTTACATTGTTATTGACTGCAGTTTCTTTAGAAGCTATCCAGTTTGTACCTTTTCTGTTTTCTGTGGCCGTGGCTGAGTGATGTTACTGTTCATTAACTCGATGCTGTGTGATTGCAAATTTGTGGAGCTGCTGAGTTCCGATAAAATTGAACTATAGCACAGCAATCGTTTCATCTTTTCTCTAAATCGCTGGTTGATTAACGCGTATGCAAATGGTTGACAGCGGAGTTAAACATGATGATGGTGTGAACAATAGCAAATATGGTGGTACTGAACTTGAGGCTGGTTGTTTGTTCGAGGACGTGTAGAATTACATCTGGGAGCCAAGTGATACCAAATATGGCACTGACAGTTACAATCATTAAGGTCACTCGCTTTCGCACCTTTAACACTCCCTGCATGAAAAAGCACAAAACCACATTGCAGGTTATTTTAAAGTTTGCTGGAGCAAAAAACATTTTGTCGTCGGTCAAACGGCCATTCCCTGACTGGGATTGGTTTAACAGTTCAGTAAAAAAACTACTTAAGTTATGTTGGCTCGACTAGACTTTCAGGGGCAATACGTCCAAGTTTAAGTATTAACTACGTCGCCATTAAAAAGATTTGGAAAAGTGATCACCACAGCTGTATTAGGTAAAGATGAAAGTTTGCTGTTAACAGTGTTACGTTGACTTCACAGTTGCTACAGTAATGTAATGACGTTACCCTTATTTTGCTTGCAGGCATATTTAACGACACTGGGAGGGATCTGAGCATGCATGCATTGAAGTAGCTTCCCACGCCACCTTCGCTAAGATTATGCAGTGCTCGGAGTATTCTAAAATCTGACTAAATCTTACTTTTGCCTCGCTGAGTCTATCATTTATTAGAGGTCATAAAGCTTTCCCAGTGTTTCATGCAGATCCTCGTTATAACGAACAAATTTTGTCAGTCCCTTGGCCGTCCGTTAAATCGAGGTTCCATTGTAAATAACAATTTTTTTTCTTTGTCTCATTAAGCTGTGATGGTCGTTTCCTATATCTTTGATAACGGCGACGTGCTCAAACTTGGGAGGTATTTTCCCTGAAAAATGCAGGCGAGCCACCGTGAGTGTTATCAGTAACCAAGTAAATAAAGTGTAGTTGTTAAGAAAAAAATAAAATCAGAAGGAAGACCGAAAATTGAGTACAATTGAGAAAAATCTCGTCAGAATTTAAAAAAAGCTTTAAAGTTATGTTCACACAGTACCGGACGAAAGTTCGACCGGCTGAAAAAATTTGATCGGACATTTCGTTCACATGGAACCGTTCAATATTTCCCCTCACGAACCAAGTTGAATTTTACCTTTTTCAGCGTTTTAACCATCTGTCCTTGCGCAGAGTACAACTTAAGCCAATCCAAAATGGCGTCTTCCAACTAAGCTACCAAGCATTCATGCAACCACGCCTTTAGGCGGTCAATGTGTTCACACCACGCTGATCAATTTTTCGACCGTACCGGCTCAAAATTTGAACTCGATTTTGACGATCAACTTATGGAACGGTTGGGAGTCTAAATCTCTTTACGGAGGCTCCCTGTGAACTAAACCCCTAAACGCACGAATTTTCAACCGGTCGAGAATTTGTACAGTACTAGGTGAACGTCCACAATATAACTTTTTAACATGTTAAATGAAATACCCTCTGTTGATGTGTGAGTTCATCGTTGTTGCACCTGGCCCACAAAGTGAACACGACTCTGGAATATAACCCAATCATCACCACAATGGAAATGACAACCATCGTAAACCATAAGAATACGTAACCATGTTGTATCCATGTCTTGTAGTGAAGCCGCATCTTGGGGCAGAATTTTGGATCAAATCTCTTGTCTAATGCCATGTTTGTTGCTGGCGGGATTTCCAAAATCAATGAAAAGAACCAAAAACTAGGAATAATAATCTAGTAATGAAAAATGAAAACAACATTAACCTAAATCGAACTTCTTTGGGCAGGTTTGAGCATGTTGTTTTGTCATTTCTGAGTTTTGTTGAGCTAGGACAACTGGTAGAATAAAAATGTATTTCTCTCACAATGGAAAAATCCCTAATTCATGTAACAAATTCTCAAGTCTGTGAAATGACATTTTTGCGGGTAAGAAAGGTCAAATGGACGTCACTGAGAAGTGCTACACTATTGTACTACTTATTCATAGATACCGAACAGTGATTTTCTTTAGTACATTTTGTTGCATCCGCAAATCCTTAAAAAATAATAATAGTGGAAACTTTATTTGTGTTTTTGAATGTACAATAATTATTGTAAATCTCGCTACGTATAGGCAATTTACAAATACTGCTTGAGATCGAATTATTAAAAAGAAAGAAAAGAAAATCAAATCAAAATTGCATTAAGTCTGGGCTATCCCAATTCCTATTTCTACAACAGAAGGTGTGGTATGTTGCTCTAATGACTATGTTTATCACTTTCTTGATTATATAAAGTTCCTGCTTTTTGTCAAAGCCAGTGTCATTCATCATGTCTAAGAACGTGGAGCATTCGTCGGAGAAAACGCCAAGGGAGCTCTTAGAGATATTTACAAATTTCACACATCTGTAATTTCTACTCATTAGTATGGGTAATAGCATGATTTGTGGTGATATTTGGCACAAATACCACGAGTGATATTTCAAAATTGTTATACGAAATTTCACGAGCCGTTAGGCGAGTGAAATTTGAGAAGGTTTTGAAATATCACTAGTGGTATTTATGCCAAATGTCACGTACAAATCATGCTATTATTTTTTTATACTACTACCCGCAAAGGTTTTGTAATTTTCACATGTAGGTATTTCAAATTAAGCTGAAGTACCACTGCTCTTAGCCAATCAAATTGAAGAAATTTCTCATGTAGTAGTATTATAATAATAATAATAATAGTAATAATGATAATAATAAATTTTAAATCTACTATAGCGCCTTTTAACATGCATGTATAAATGATCGAAAGTGCTTTACGGTCATACTAATTAAAATTTATAAAATAAATCTATGATATCGACTGTGAAAGATGACACCGATTAACAGTAAAAATGCCGATAAAAATTCATAAACAAAATAAAATGCGAATAAAATCAAGTTAAAACTACTTAAAAGCTAATCTATAAAGATATGTTTTAATCCAATGATAAGTTTTAATGTAAAAAGATATGTTTTAATTTAATGTTTTATTCTAAAACTAATCTAAAAAGATATCCTTAAACGATACTTTGATTATGAGATTCTTCAAATTCTTCCTCAGCCTCTTAAATTTTCACAGCCCCTTACTAAAGGTTAATTAATGAAACCTTTATTACCGAATAAAGTCGTATTCACAACTTCAGTTCAAAGGATAAAAGAGCTACTTTATTGGAGCAGTTTATGCACTTTTCAGCTCTTTGCAATCAATTACAGAGGAAATATCAGGAATCAAAAACTGCGAAATTGCTGGGGGCAAAGAGCTCATACATTTTTTGAAAGTTTTCTCAAAACTTATTCGGTATATCGAGCTCAGATTAATGATAAGGATATGTTAATGATGCACAAAATGTAAAAAAGGATTCGCCTATTAATGATATTATACTAGCTAGGTGCCGTAAGGTTTTGGAAGTGCAACTTACCTTTAGTCTGCTCATGGTAAGATTTGCTTTGCTGCCGTGGGGGTGTATAACGCTTAGGTAGCGTTCTATGGCAATGGCAAGAAGAGTTAATACTGAAGAAAAAGCCCCGACCCACGCAAAGATTCCCTTTGTCAGTACTATGCACAACACCTTGCCAGTCACTCCCCCTGGGTGACTGTTAGTGTGTCCTAACACAATGCCTGGTAAACTAAATGTTGTATAGATGATATCCGCCACTGCAAGGTTCACCAGTAGATAATTTATGGGATTTCTGTGAAATTAAATGATGAAATAAAGCAACGTATTGTAACAGGCGACATTATAATTTCCAAATTTTAGTGATATTTGAAACTATACTTGTAACTCGAAAATTATAGCTTATCTTTAACTACTCTGAATTCGAGGTTAAATATGGTATATATGTATGTACGTATGTATTGCATACCATGTCATACTTCAAGAATTATTCTTTACCGACAAACGGCGAAAAGAAATTACAGATTTATCAAAACTTGAATACAGTGATGTAATTACGTTACTGTCAAACTCAGAAAACCGTGAACACCTGAAAAAATTTCAGGAATGTTGATTGTGTACTGGCCAATCACAATAAAGTTCAGGATACGCAAGCAAACCTCAAAACCAGAAATTAATTACCATTGCTGTTTGCGGTTTAGTTATCTCGCGCCTTATTGGCTTATTTCTTGCACCACAATAACATTCCATAAATATTTCTGGTGTTCATGGTTTTGTGAGTTCCACAGTAAGTGCCTTTTCTCAATAATCAATTCACCATTTCTACTGAGGCCATAATGCACCTTGTTTACACCCCTCCACAAAAAAAAAAATTGCATAATCATTGTCTTCGCTTTCTCTCGGGACGACTATAATGCCCAGGGAAAATTGGAAATAATGGTTGCGTAATTTTTTTTTTCGAGGGTGGGGGACAAGGTGCATCGGTGAAAACGGTCATTTGAATTTATTATCAATTGGAAAAAATGGTCAGGTAAAATTTTGGGGGTAAACAAGGTGCCTTATGGTCTCGTTAAAAATTGTCAATTGGACTCATTAATGGCATTGATGGTAAATTCTGCAAGATACGTTGTATAGTAAAAAAATGATTTTGGCATCAAGTGGTTGAAGGGAGTATGTGGTATCATTGCTGAATAGTTATCTACCTCATGTCTCGATTCTTCTTAATAACGGCGCAAACAAGAGAGTTTCCTACGATACTTGTGATGATAAGCACTGACGTTACAACTGTCACAGCAATTTCAGCTGATTCCGACATAACTATGTCAGTGTTGGTCACGATAACTGAAATTATATGTAAAAAAAAACCGTGAGTAATAATTTAGCTAAGGTCCTTCCCAGAACCCTTTGCATCAAAAAAACGTTCAGTGGCAGCTCCCCTACTAGAGGTTGTACGTGAGTAGGGTCGTTCGATCGGACGTACGTTGCCGTGACTATAAAGTGACTTTTAAACGGAAAAAAGGCTCTTCGTGCTCTATACCAGGGGATAGGTTCCACACGGAGCTTCGTATCAAGACAAAGATGATAATGAAGAAGCAAAATGTGCAGAATCTGTCTATTTTTCTTTTCCTCTTCTTTTATCTGATATTTTGCTATTTACTAAGTATCTATTGGCAGCTTTTTTTTAAATTACCCTTTTGTTACGTAGTTTGAAAAAAAGTAAAACAAAAAATTTGCAAATATATAACTAACCGATACTTAACAAAAACAAGCAAACAAACAAGCAATTGAAGAAGACAAATTTATTGACATTAAGGACCTCGCTTTGCCCAAAGAAGCGTAATATTTGTCTTTAAAAGACTTTAGTGAGTCTTAGGGGCACCGCAATAAAGATTTGTTTAAGAGGCTATCATTAATGAATAGCTGCTTTGAACGCGAAAGGAATATTGCAGTCGCCAGATATAAAAAAAAAAACAACAAATATCCGCAGTCTTAATAACTCTTCGCAAATACTATCTACAAAGAAAGAAGCAGACGGCTGATGAGCCTCTTATATTTTACGCACATAGCCATTTTTCTGTTTTTCTGTGGGCAATGTAAGATGAAAGGCGTGCTAAGCATAAGACAGGGAGACCACTGGTGATTTTCCGATCTCCAGGAGCAAGCTGTTGCAAGGTACCGCTCCAGAGGAACAGCAACCCAGAAGTTACTCTGTATTATTTAATGGATGAGGATGGGTATGATCTGAACAGATGGAGGAAGCCTTAACCCTGGGCTTCTAACACCCTCTAAAATCTGCATAATTTTTCAGATCTTTTATAAAATATTTCTTACTTTAAAAACATGCCTACCTCGATCGATGTTAAGTTCCTCTTACTATGTTTTCTAACATCTTTTAGTTTCTGCACGTTTGTATTGTTTTCAACGCTCCTGTCATAATTTTTACACATTTTTATTCCATTTTTCGCTCTTTATATAAACATATTTGCTATTATTACTCTCCTACTCAACTTGATAATGACCAAAGCAAGGTTGAAACGTTGTTGTAAATTTTAACCGTTTATTTTTTACCTTAAGAGCGACTGTCTGTAAATATCGACCAAAATCGACTTTTTGTGGCACAAGTTCCAAATTCGAATTTCCCTCATTTTTGGCTCATCGATAACCCTTAATGAGTAATGAAACATGCTGTAGTTAATTTTCCCAAGTAACGTATTCTTTTGTTAAAATTCGAGAAAACTCATTTTGCCCGTTCGGAGCTAAAAATCCACTTCCGGTAAAGCGAAATTTTACACAAATTCCATTGACTTGTACGTCGAACCACAACGATTTGGCAGCCTTTGTAGAACACGAATAGTTTTTATGACCCTTTCTTTCTTATAAGACGATAAATTTATGAAAGCTGTAATAAGTTTGTGGCCAAAAAGGTATTGTTAAAAATAGGCCCTATTGACAATTTCTACCGTTCAAAATTATAGGGTTAAAATAATGTAAATTTTTACAATGCGTTATAACTTAGAATTTCGCAAATCGACTTTCTACGGCTTAACTAGGCCCCAATATATCAGAAAATCGAAACAAATCTCTGGGCAAACGATTTTAACTAGCCCGCAAGACGCCGAGTTCAACCCTAATTTTGCGAAAAATCGTGACATCCCAGTGGTTAAAAATAGCGTGACACGGCCCGTCACGCCAGCGGTGTTCTTTCAACATTCTATTCAACGCTGATCACATGCCAAATTCCAGCATACAATCTATATTACATCTTTCAGTACACTTATCTTATTTAGAAGAGTCATTTTGTTTGGACACAATATATAGTGTAGAACTGCCCAAAAGTCGGCTTTTTTGAGCGACGTCGGCAAGAGTTGACGACCGGAGCCCAACGAAAACAAACTTTAAACAAGTACAGTGGTGTGTTTTATTAATTTAAGCATGCGTCAAAAGGCATAAATACGTTAAATTTAAGACGGGGATAACCAATATTAACTAATTAGAACTCTTTTTTTTTCTTGCGAGTTTTCTCTGCCATTAATTATGTATAAGTATAAATGTACGTTTCGATGTATTACTATCACGTTTATAACGTTACATTGTAACGAACGTTTCAGAAAACATTTTAACTCGTTTCGATCGACGATGAAACACCATCATCAAAAATAAATCACCAGAAACTTTCCTCTACAGCAAAACGGAAAATAGAAAAAAAGTGTCGTTTTACTAATGCTAAAGCAGGAATAGTTGAAGCGTGATCATGAGCTTTTAAAAATGGCAAATGCTCCTAAATGGACATCTATAGATCCCTTGCATCGCCATTGGAAAAAAAACTCTCTGGCCCACTATGAACTAGCCTATTCCGGGCGTAGTGGACAGTGGACAGTGGATAGTGGACAGTGGACAGTGGCGCGAAATGGGGAACGGAAGAAAACAAACGTGGAAGAGAGTAAGAGGGAGAGAGTAGGAGGACCTTTCGCCATCTCTCCCTAACCCCGCCCCTTCGCCATTTTTTCTAGCCCACTTTTCTTTGCGTTTTCCCAACTACCTGAAGGCCTCTTACAGGTTAACTACGTCCTTCATTTACAAATTTTTATGGTATATACCGTTTTTATTCGATTAACCGCCCTGGGCGCTTATTAAATTTTTGGACCATGAGAGTGGGCGCTTATTCGAGGTGGGTACTTATTCGAGGCCCGGCGCTTATTAAATTTTCGCCATTCTCAGCAAGTGTAGTATATTAGTTTTGCAACAAAACAATAAATGGTAATAACAAAAAGCGGAGATGTAACAAAGCAAGGTTTCTGTAAAATGCTCTGAAGAAAACTCCGTCTTCGGGAGGGTCTCTTTATTACTTATTATCTCTTATTTGAGTTTGTGTGGGAGGAAGTGGGGTGGGGAGGATGGGCGTATTAACTTTGCTGCCTTTAGGATGGGCGCTTATTCAGGGTGGGCGCCAATTCGAGGTTGGGCGCTTATTCGAATAAATACGGTATTCAACTTGACCGTCGAGCACTTTTGGCGCTTTGTTATTGATCAGCGGGAACGGATTTGGTAGTACTAACTTTTCCACTGCTTTTAGACTGCGAAACTTTTTTTTCTTTCTTGTTTTCTTTCTTTTATTTTTTCTTTGTCATTTTCTATTGTATTTTTTAGACTTATTTTTCGATTCTCTCCCCAGTCTCACTCATCTCTCCCCTCCCCCGCCGTGCCCCCTCTGCTCCAGACAAGAGGGAACGACCATTTTGTTTTGATCCAGACCATTACCTCGACTATTCCGCCTTTTTGGCTTACGCAAAAAGTACGGGCTGCTTTGTGGCCTGAAAGACTTTGCACTGATTGACGTTTTAGTGTCATGGAAACTCTAGCTGTAATACTGAACAGCAGATGACAGGTTAAAAACGACTGAAAGTTCCTTTCAACAGCGTTTGGAAAGAGAACATCGTCTTTTCCGCAAAAAAAACAAAACAAAACAAAAAACAAAACAATAACAATAGGGAAACAAAATAGAGTATAATACTAAACTTAAGAAGAACCTTGTAACGAACGAATGGGAACACCTAAAAAGGAAAGACAGACTTGAGGACTTTCCTCATCCTCCGTAACCTTAGTCCATGAAACTTAGACGCCCAAGCAGGCCTCCAAAACCTTACCTTTGTCTTTGTCACAAACCGAATACTAGAAGACTGAAAGCCTTAGTCCGCTTTACGTAAGTACCGTGTAGATCTCCAGAAGAATTGTTTGCAGCCGGCCCTCAAAACCCCAAGAGACTTCGCCTGCTGCTGGTCAACGTATAGGAAGGCTATTCCAAAGAACTGCTCCAAAAAACTATTTTTCTTAACATTTGTCTGGGGTAGAGGAATAGCGAGTTTTCTGTTGGTGTCTCTTAATAACTAATTAGAGATATTGGAACGCTCTGCCATTGCTACGATCTATTATGCACTTAACAAGGCCCCTCAAAGTACTTAAGATATATGACGCATAGTCTGCGATACACCCGCCTCTCACTGCTCTTTGACGAAACGTCCCTTGCGGCAGATAGCGATGAGAGGAAGCTTTATCGCAGGCTCTTGGCATCAAGGCTTTTCTACTATTTACATTGGTAAACCGGTCGCTTCACGGTTTGGGCAAATGGTGAGGAGAATTCAGGACTGATTAATTTTGATTCCGTTCGGTAATCGCGTTTACCATTTTCCTAAGTCAGTTTCGTTTAATGAAAAACGGCCGCGAAAGCCTGAAACTAATATTCAAAAAAGGTTTGAAGACATGAAATACGAACTTCAGACTGGAAGTTTCCAACCAGGAAAAAAGGCGATTGCCTTTTCAGACGTTCGTTTGTTTCAGGAATTTTCCACTGAAACGTCGAAAGCAATCCGAAACTGAGTTTATGGTAAGCCTGGCAAAGCACCAAAGAGTCCTCTTAGTTTTTTTAATGGGTCATAGTCAAGCAGTAGCCTCATGATTCACACACGTTGTCATACAAGTATATGCTCCTCTTGGGCCATCCACGTAGCTTTTTTTCAGTTTTGAAAGCCCGCAAGGGTAAAAACTTCGAAAAGAACTATTGCACCAATACTTAGTCTAAAATATTTTTATTCTTTAAAAATTGCGTCAAGGAAATTAGTTTTTATAAACCAAATGGCATTGATTGGCGATGATTTAATTCGCAAATATCTCTCAATGCAAAAATTCATTCAGTAATCAGTTTTAGTTTTTAGATTTTGTTCTGTTTATATACCATTTTTTGAGGGAAATCGCCAGTCTGAAACTGAACATGAAAGTATGTGACGCTATCCCAGGGACCCTAAATGTTGTATCTGAAGAAAATGCTGCAATCAATGAGAATAATAGGTTTACTGAAAGATTTAATTTCGAACTGGCTTTTGATCTGCCTTTAAGTAAACTGTTTAAAGCATATCGATCGGTAACACTGGCGTGACGGGCCGTGTAACGCTATTTTTTAACCACGCCAATGTCGCGTTTTTTTGCAAAATTAGGGTTGAACTCAACGTTTTGCGGGCTACTTAAAATCGTTTGCCCAGAGATTTGTTTCGATTTTCTGATAGATTGGGGCCTAGTTAAGCAGTAGAAAGTCAATTTGCGAAATTTTAAGTTATAGCGCATTGTAAAAATTTGCTTTATTTTATCCCTATAATTTTGAACGGCAGAAATTGTCAATAGGGCCTATTTTTCACAATACCTTTTTGGCCACAAGTTATTACAGCTTTCACAAATTTATCGTCTTATAATAAAGAAAGAGTCATAAAAACTATTCGTGTTCTTCAAAGGCTGCCAAATCGTTGGGGTTTGACGTACGAGTCAATGGAATTTGCGTAAAATTTCGCTTTACCGGAAGTGGATTTTGAGCTCTGAACTGGCAAAATGCGTTTTCTCGAATTTTAACAAAAGAACACGTTATTTGGAAAACTAACTACGGCATGTTTCATTACTCATTAAGGGTTATCGATGAGCCAAAAATGAGCGAAATCAAATTTTCAACTTGTGCCGACCGTGGGTCGATATTTACGGAAAGCCACTCTTAAATTACTATGTTTCAAGGCAGTAATTCGGCTATTTCTTCGATCGGCAAAAAGGTAAGTATCAGCCCCTGGGCTCTTTTAACATTCTTCAACAATGCCAGAATTCTGGTTCCTGCTTTCAGTAATATCATGTCTACTTAGCTCTCTTAACACAAACAATAGTCAGTACATAGCTTTATCATTTTTTCCAAGAACTGAAACCGCGCTTAAATAGAGGACACCCATCGAAACATCCTGGTAAACCTTTTTGTGCGGACTTACCAACTAAAGTATTTCCATGAAATGGTAAGTAAAATCTCATATTTGATATGGTATTTTGATCTATCAAACAGCGGCAAAGAAAGTTTGTACTAAATGTCGACGTACAGAAACATTGTTATTAAGGCATAGAAAATTTCTTCTTTAAGTTAAACGTTATCATGAGCCATCATTCTTGTCAGAAAATGTGTTTTCCGTTTTTCAAAGAAGGATTAAAGCTCACCAGAAATTAATTTAAGAAGTACAAATATCTGAGTTGAAAAATATTGTCCCTTTCTCGCTTTATTTGATGGTTTAACTGTTAATTAACATGGTGTATGCTTTGCAAACAATAAAGAAACTGTCAACACATATAATTTAATAATGGATTTATCATTCGAGTGTGAACTTTTTCATCAAAGTTTTAAACCGAAAACGAACTGCATCTTCCATATATGGTAAATGACAGGATCATATTTAACTTCATACGAAACATGAAGCTGCAGTATTTACTACTACGGGTGCAAGGAAGTTCGAACTCATAAATGGCAATCTCTTATGTAAATTTTAAAAGTATCTGAAACACATGCCTTTGATATTTTAAAGGTCCCGTGTTCGGAACTTTGCGCTTTTAAACCGGCGGTATTGGGGCCTAACATAGTGTCATATATCATATATTAAGAGTTAATACTCATTTAAAATATTTCCCTGTTT
>NC_133201.1:37624992-37627492 GCF_958299795.1 Porites lutea
TCTACGTTTCAAGTAAACAGGAAAAAGAATGATACACTAAGACGACGTCTTACCTCGAGCAACCGAGCCGCCATTTTTGTCAGCACTTCATGCGAAGAACGACACAACAAACCCTTTTGGCTATAAACTTGGCGAGTCAACAGAAAACAACAAAGCTCTGCTTTTCTTCTCAGGTAAGGAAACAGTTCAAACTTTTAGCAGTTCCATTTAAGCCATCACGCTGTTGTTTGCGAAATGATAAACTTGTGAATTGCCATGTTTGAAAATTCTGCAAAGATCTATTTTTAAACTTACGCGTGATTTGATCTGTCAACCAAATCGTACTTTTTAATGGTTTCCTCTCTGATTTTGTTGAGATCACTTCGTGTGTATATACTAAAACAATTATTCTTTTCAATCTCGGTGAATAGTGGCTTTAGGAATATTTACCTCGCCACTTTCGTGGTAAATATTTAGCCACTATTCACCTCGATTTCAAAGAATAATTGTTAAATATACGTTATATTACATATTCATAGTTAGAAAATTATTCTATTAAAAGCTGAATCATTGGATAATAGAGCTCTGATTGGCGTAGCCATCATGGTATATGGGCCAATTTACCATGCTCTCCTAATATGGTAACTTTACGAGTCTGCTCAAAATTAAAAACAAGCTGAAAATCGGTTGTTTTTACAGATAAATTCGAGAAGAATTCTCGAAATTTTGTGGGCGTTTTTAATAAAACAAGTATTGCACTCGCACTTGTTGGATATGACATGATTATAGCCAACACGGCGCTACGCGCCTCGTTGGCTAACTACCATCTCATATTCAACGTGCACTCGTGGAATAATTGTTAATTATGTCTCAGTTGATGAGAGTACTTGGCTATAAAATTGAAGTTTCGACCACAGGTGATTTCCTAACGGGAAAAAAAGAATTTAACAGAAAGGATCTTTTAAGTTCCAACTTGAAATAAAGTGGAATCACAAAATGAAATTCTGGGGAAACGTCACTAGACTATAATCTAAAAAAACGGATATCATATTGTTTGTCTGCCTTTTATTCTACAGAGTTAGCAGGAATAATCCAAATAAGATTAAATAAAACTGTGCTTATTGTAGGCTTACTACGAACCAGTTGTGTTAAATTAGAAGGCTCTGTAAATAGAGATTTTATGGCAATTGTCATCTTTTTGTTGCCTGACATTGGTCAAGGTATAAAAACCATTTGTCAAAATTATGAAGCTTTGTCTCAAGGGATTCTTCCGAGATCGTGTCCCAGTATTTTAGCAATTACATCATTTGCTCCTAAGCCTGATGTTTTACTTATACAGTATATTATTTTTGTTACCATCAATAATTTGTACTATTAATGACAGCAGTTTTTAAGAAGCTGTACAGAGGGTCTCAATGGGGTTAACCGATAGGCGTAAAACGGCCAAAAATTTAGTCGATAACCGTAAAAATTGAAAAATTTTAACCGTTAGCGGTAATTAGCGTAAAAAGAGTTAACCGTAAAAAAAGCATTTGTTTCCTAGTTAGATTTGTTAATTTTAAGGAAGGTGCTAAACTCACCTATGACCGGTTGCGTTTACTACTTTGACTCCGTACGCTAGCGTGTCTGCTTTTGCTTTTTCGCGATCTTTTTCGAATGAACTATTATGTCTGTTATCAGGAATGATCCTTTTCATCCCTTTCAAAAAGATGTTACTTGACGAGGATGGCGTTGGGATTTTCGGTTTTGGCCATTTTTTAGGTCGGTTTTTCGGTTTTTGCTGAAAACTTCGGTTTTTAGGTTTTGTTGGCCGTTGCGGTTTCCGGTTTTTCGGTTTTTTAGCAACCGGTTTTTTGGCAAAAATAAAGCAGGTTAGATTCCTCTGTGGGTCTCTGTTCAATCCCGAAGTTAGGCTATTTTATATTTTTATATTTTACTGTCAATCCTGATCAAATTGCAATGTGGGATTCTGGATTTTTGATTGAGGTTTACAGTAGTCTGTGCCAGGCTCTCGGTAAGTGTAGATGAGAGAAAAAAAGGAACGAGAAGCGAAAGAAGCACGAGAGCAGCGAAAACGTGAGTGAGCGAAAAACGGCGGGAAGGGAGAAGGGGAGCGCCTGTAAGCATCTTCTTAAATACCTCAATCCGCCCACTACCCCGCCCACCTAGCGTAAACATGTCAAAATGTCAAAATTTGCAGGGGCGGATTCGCGCGAGTTCGCGGGCTGAACTTCATGTGAACAATGCTTTCCAAGGTAGCGTTCTAGAGTCCATATCTAGGCCATCTTTCGAAGACTGGCCGGCTTTGAAGGAATTATATGACATTTCCCCTGATGTCTTGGGACGAGGGTTCCTAGAGTTTCTTTATTTACAGCCAAATTCGTTGTATCGCGCTGCGCGTTTTGCAAACTCTGAAGGGATTTTGGGTTTCCAAATCACAATGCAGTTTGCCGCAAAAACAAAACTGAGAATAACTCTTGACTGTTGAAAATAGCAAAGGAAATTGCGATGGTACTTTTGT
>NC_133201.1:37634992-37719992 GCF_958299795.1 Porites lutea
CCTTCTGAGGGTGGGGGGGAGGGGGGTATACACCCGTTTTGCTTTAGGGTTCGTTTCTTTAACCCTCCTTCCCCTCCATTGTTTCTCTTGTCTTAGTATAGTACTATTGCCTTCTCTCCTGCGGCCTCGCATGCCCCGTAACTCATCTTTTGAGTTCCCAGCCTTTGTTAAGCGAGCGTCCACTGGGAATAGATTAATTTTTCCCTTCTCGTTGCTGACGCTGTCGTCGTCGTTGCTTTAAGCTCCTTATACACCTTTTGCCCTTCATTACCAGGAAATAAATTTCATACGTGTCAAAATATCAGCCGATATAATGAATGTGTAATCACTGCGGGAAAAAAAATTAAATTACATAGAGAAGGACACTTAATAATACCAATAAATTTTGACCAATATGAAATGGAAGCCATGTGCACGATGTGCACGTGCAGAGGTTCCAAGATTTTAATGAACGGAGAAATTGACAGCTTTTTCTTCAAGTAGTATACTTTGTCAACAAATGTGAAGCCATTTTTTCTACAGAGCAACTTAAGTTTTCTAAGTGCACTTGAATCAAGTGCTTCCTTGAAATATTGAGAAAACCGGTTAGTTTTCAGGATCACAAGAACGAAAGAACAACAAAATTTCCTATCATCAAAATATAATATTAAGCATCATTCTGACGCTACTTGAGAAAAATTTGGGTCATTTATAACGTTTTTATGAAATAATCTATCACGGTTATTGAAAATTTAAGGTTTGAAATACATTTTCCTTTTAGTCGAAATGAAACATACAGAATTTTTTACTTCTTACGGAGATTGTTAGCTAAACACCAAACTTTAAGTTCCTATTGTTGGATTTTCAGTAGCAGGTCTAGATCACACAAAATTCGGCTTTTATCAATTTCAAAGTTTTTTGTTCATTGCTGTCATAGTAATATCGATTTTACTTAACACTACATTTTCACAAATTTCAATCCATAGCCAATTACTGGTGAACATTTTATAGCGATCGGACAAGGAAAAAAAAACACTTTTAAGGCGATTGAAAAATATCGGTATGGTCTCTGAAAAACTGTATCAAAACACCTTATATTATAGAAGTATCTTTCAACTGTATTGTCAAGTTCATAAGCAGGCAATTTATGGGGATACTAGAAACAGTAGAAATTTAGAAATCAAGAGGGAGTTGACGTCGTGACTGAACGCTAACGATATCCTTTCAGAAGTGACCAGTAAAAACTCGTTTCGTTGCAATTGGAGACTGGATTATTGTTAACGTGATTTGCATATCTAAGTAAATATAGCACAAAAATTCTTAAGGATAACAAACATTAAAACAAAGAATTAAAAAAACAAAAAAGTACAACGTACACTATAAGTGATGCCATGGTTAAATTGAAATGAAAAGAATTACCGACTTACTTCAGTCTATGATCTCTCGTAGTCAGGGTTTGTCGTCAACCCTGCTACTTGCAGTTATCTTATTATCCACTGCTCTCAGGGTTTCACACGGGTACCTCACTGGTTGCAGAATTTTTGCCAGGCAGGTTTCGGCGCAATTGCAATTCATGAACCCTTTTGAAATGAGTTAAGCATGGAATGCTATCCAAAGTGAATGGGAATTTGAGAAAGAATACCACACCAACACTACATCTCCTACCCTTCACGAACAGTGGGTGGGTGATAAATATCTTGTTGCCATCGTTTTTGTTTTCGTTGTTGTTGTTGTTGTTTGCTAAGTCTCACACAATTTTACGTGACATAGGGTTGTGAGAAGGCGATTGTGGAACTAAAATTCTGCAAGCTTAATCGATAACTTTTTTGTGAACAATCCTGAGCAGGTGCTAATCAGCGATAATCTCATTACTCAGCGATCATTTTTCGCAGTTTTGTATTTTGACATCAACAAGAGATAAGATTAAACGGAAGCAAATTAAAAAACGCGATCTTTCGCATTTTAATCCCGATAATCTTAACAGCGACCTTGCTACGATCGAGTGGAGTTGCATCATTAAAACGCGCGCAAATAATGTAGACGTGCTATTTTCAACTTTCTATAGAAATTTTAATAAAATTATAAATAAACATGCACCTATTAAAACCCTTTCTCGACGTAGGATTAAACAATTTTCTAAACCTTGGATTACAAAAGGTATAAGAACGTCAATCAAAGAAAAAACTGTACCAAATTGGCGATCAGGAAAAGTATAAATATTATCGAAATAAATTTTGCAGTCTTATACGTCTGAGTAAGAAACACTATTACTGCGCCTTTTTTAATAACAATTTAAGTAATATGAAAAAAACATGGCAAGCCATAAATGAATTATTAAATCGCTGCAAAAGAAAGTGTAAATCTGTTAGTAAATTAAAAGACCCAGATAACAACAATAACCTTACTAATGATTCCTCACGTATACCTAACATCTTAAATAAACAAACTACCACCGGCAGAGCGTCCCTTCATAGACTACCTAAGAAACTCCAGTTCGCCAGAAGTTTCGTTTTTCTTCAGACCTGTATTTCCATCCGAAATTCAATTTCAAATTTTATCTATACCATCAGCAAATCGCATGGCTTATACTCCTGTCCTACTCAACTTCTTAAATACTCAAGCGAAGTCATATCTCCAGTTCTTTCAGATATTCTCAATACATCTGTCTCTCTTGGGGCTTACCCCCAAAAACTTAAAATATCTAGAATTATACCTATCTTCAAAGCTGACGAGGAGACCGACACTTCTAATTATAGGCCAATTTCATTATTATCAAATTTCAATAGAATCTTCGAAAAAATTATGTACGACAGAATGAGAGACTTTATTGAAAAGCACAGCCTATTATATTCATCTCAATATGGTTTTCGTCAAGCTCACTCAACCCAACATGTTATCCTTGATATGGTAGAAACTATACAAACCAATATGGACAAAAAACTCTTTTCATGTGGTGTTTTTATTGACTTAAAAAAAGCCTTTGACACTGTGAATCATACTATTTTACTTGATAAACTAAATTATTATGGCTTCCGTGGAATTGTCAATCAATGGTTTTCCTCTTATTTATCAAATCGCACACAAAGCACTGAAATCGTCTCTCATATATCTAGTAAACTAAATATCAATTGCGGCGTACCCCAAGGTTCTGTCCTAGGTCCACTTCTCTTCTTGCTTTATATAAATGACATCCAATATTGTTCGAGCAAACTCCAATTTTTCCTTTTTGCTAACTGGCTGACTTCATACAAACTTTCCCTGAATATTAAAAAGTCAAACTATTTAATTTTTCGTCTATACCAAAAAAAACTCAACTATGATCCCCAGGTCAATATTTTTGACAATGATAGCAATAAAAAGGTTACCCTTGAACGTAAAAACTTTATTAAATATCTTGGACTGTTAATTGATGAAAATCTATCTTGGAAGACCCATATTCACTCTGTTGCAAATAAAATAAGTGAAACAATTGGGCTAATTGCGAGATTAAGACATATTGTTCCCACTTGCACCCTCTTAAATATTTATCAGTCACTTATTACACCTTATCTAACTTATGGTCTTATCTCTTGGGGCAACGCGTGTAAAACTTTCCTTGACCAAATTCTTGTCCTTCAAAAACGCGCACTGCGTTTAATATATTTCGCTGAAACAAACGACCGCGCAATACCTTTTTTTGTCAATGCAAAAATTCTAACTTTACAGTCTCTATATTATGAATCCGTTTGTAGTCTTATGTATGATGTAAATAAAAACACTGCTCCGGTTAATATTTCGAAACTCTTCTCTCGAATTTCTTGTGTTCATACTTACAACACACGTGCCTCAACCTCTGAACATTTTTATACTAAAGAATCTCGACTCAATGTCAAACAAAATGCTTTTTCGCGTGTTGGGGTCAAAATTTGGAATGGGATACCTCAAATTCTTAAAGAAAGACCGAAAAAAGCTTTTAAAAGATCACTAAAAGAAATGCTACTCGATTTCCTTGAAACAGAAGACTCCTATATTGACGTGGATACGATCATCGTGAAAATGAAAAAGTAATTCTCCTGTCCTTTATTTTCATTTTATTTTATTTTTAAAATTTCACTTTAATTATTGTCCTTGCATTTAAGTAGAAGGTATCTATTTAATGTAAAATGTATATACTTATATAACGCCTAATTTCTTTGTATTTGTCTAGTTTGTTGTAAATTATGTTGCCTGGCCTGCCTCGAATAGCCTCGCTAACTGCAGGCCAGTCCCCATGTATCTTTTGCTATATTTTCAAATTTAAATAAAGTTGAAGTTGAAGTTGTAGAAAGTCTGATCTTTTGTGTAGACGTCATTACGAAGGCAGCACTTTCTCTGTTTTTCCGGCTGGGATTTGACCCCGCGGTCCCCGCTCGGCATCTCGGCGCCGTCATATAACAAATTGAGCTAACCGTGGATAAGTGGATCAGTTCCTTACGAGCCAACTGCCAACATAAAAACACCCGGTCAGTAATTCTCTATAGCCTTGGTCGGCAATTTTCCTAGGAGATAGAAAACTCTAAACTACATTTGAATGCAGGCGTTGCGAACCGCAGTCGTATTCAGAGCAAACAAAATCTAAGAACTCAGTGTCTTTTATGTTGACTCTTAAGTATCAATTGCTCTATCTTAGCCAACTCCTTTTCAAACCATAACCTTTGTAGTCTGGAAATATCAAACGTTTTACATTTAATATAAATTTTATCTACTCTTTATCAATGTTTCTTCCTGATATCTAGATTTCTCGCAGCCAGATTAATAAAAAAATCATCGAGCGTTAAAAAGTCTTGCTCAAATAGACGTATTTGTTGCGAAGTACAGCCACTGAATGCTTGAACAAGTTGAATGGTCATTCAGACACCTAAATAGCTATAAAATGAACTCTTTGAAAGGTGCCATGAAGGGAAGGAAACAAAAACAGAAACAGAAAACAACACTAAGTAACAATAGAAAAAAACCGCGGCAGGATTAGTTAGTGTTCCCAATTAGCACTTTCGTGCTAAATACATTGACACTCAAATAAAAAGCGCAATATCAACACTCTCTTGAGAAATTTCACCCATTTGAGTCTGTTTATTTTATTCCTCGTGAAGTGAGGGGCTGAAAGCCTCTCGCCAATGGGAAGTTAATAATTTTGTCGGAATTCCCATCAAGCGTGGAGCTCGCGTAATCGCTTAGCGGGCAAAACCGTGAGTTGAGTTTATATGTATCGTCTTTGTAGCCGCAGTTACCTAGCAACAAAGCGTAAAAGACTCTAATCGACGTCATTCAGCGTGGCGTCAAGGTGTATTTTACGTTTCCAGGCAAAACGACTTGCACTGGCTGGAACCAGTTTGCCGCCAACGACATAGACTGTTCTAGGCCCTGTGATAGTCGGGTCCGCGAAATTGAGAAAGTGCGAATACGAAAATAAAATGAAAGGAAACTGGGGAGAGGAAGGGAATTCCCTTCCTTTTTTTCCCGCCAGTGCCCCCTTTTTCCCAAATTACGCGCTTATATTTCCGCGTGCTTTGAACTTACGCGTCATCTCTTCTATCTGAGAGCCTGGGACAGGCTACTGACGACAATGGTGCATTATCATGCTTTATCATGAAGGGCTGAGAAGTTTATTCATCGTCTGTGAAATGATGTTTAATGTTGGCCAATAGCGACCACTTTCTCATGCAAATAGTAAGGAACTGCACCCACAACAACGCTGGATTTAGCGAGAGTAACGAAGGAGAAAACGACAGGCAGAGACTACGAAGCAGAGACAACTTGGCCTTGCCCTGCAAGGAACTTAATTTACGCCTTGGAAAACCCACTTTGAGCGTGGCCCTTTTTCCGCCGATGGAACAAAGTTTCAACCCCGTACTTGCTTGCAAGTTGAACTTTCAACTGTCAAAATCCGGCAGCAAAATAATGCAAAATATGCTTTTCAGTGCACATTTAAAAAATAAAGTAGGGGCATCAAAGAGCCATTAAATGGTCCCATTATGGCTCTTGGTAGGGGTACACTGTAATAAAGAAAGATGAAGGAGAAAAAAAAAGAATAAAATAGGGGTCTTCACTAATAGAATATTCCCGTCGGGTCACCCATCCAGATCCTAACCTCGCACAAACGGCTTAACTTGAGAGTGCTATAAAAAACAACAACAACAAAAACAGTTTCGTAAGGGTTAATGGGAGATACGTATTTCTAGTTTTCCCTAAAGCCCATCTTACCATTGGGACAGTTTAACTCGTAAAACCTATAGTATCAAATTAAAAGAACGTAAAAACGTGAGGAAGGCGACGCAACGCGGTCGCAATCAGCTGGGACTGAAAGCAAACTAAAACATGTAATTTTTTTGCAACATTATTGCCGCAAATGAGTTGAAAAGCGCTGTTCTGCTTTTTTCCACTCACGAATCAGACCTGTATCCCTACAAAGCAGGTTTTTGAGGGTTGCGAAAAGTTTTAAGTTTTCAAACTTTTAAATGTAAAAAGTATAATTACCTTCTTCTTTTTACAAAGATATTTTTCGAATAATTGCCATTCTTAAGATAAAGATAAGTTAAAGATAAGTTGACAATCGAAAAAGTACAACGAAGAGCATCGAGAATCGCTTTCGGTCAAAAACTACGCAAGATGTCATATGAAGAACGATGTATAGAAAGTTTTTGGTCTAAATAGCCTAGACTTTAATATTGATGACGATAAAGACGAAAATTTGATTTTTATAACCAAGGAATAGCAATGTCAAGCAATATCGAGGCAAATTAACTCTAAAATTATTCTACTATATAAAAGCTTACGTATTGTCCATACACATTTGTTATATATGTACTGAGATTTACTATAACATAATTTGACACCATTATCTGGTAAAAAACTACTGGCAAATTTGGTCACAAGTGAAAATTATCGTATGACCTATCACTGGCCGCAAACGAAAACCTGCCTTTCACTGTCCGCTTTCACTAAGAAAAACAGTAAAGTCATGTCGTCATGTTTATTATTATTTTGTGTTGTTTTATTCCAGTTCGCAGAGTGTATGCCGTTACGCTTTTAGACCACCAACCGTTAACCTTTTTTGTAATGAACGTTTGATTGCGCAATATGAAAATGTTTCCTCTTTTTTGTTATAGTGTTCCAGTTTTAACTGTTTTGCACAAGTAAACAGACGTGCAGTCATTGCAAGTGGGTTCAGCTTTATTTTCTTATAGTTACTGGTGTCAAGTTACCTCGGCTCTCTATAAGCCGGACACCTCTCTAAGCTTTCTAAGACGAACAGTCTGGGCCGCTCATGAAGATGTCCGTCTCAGAGTACCCTGCGAGCAGTGGTTTCTTTAGGCTGGACGCTACGCTACAAAGGTAGAGAAACCAATGCGTGCAACCGTTTGCTTTTTATCGAGCATGCGCATTCACGTCATGCCTACGTCAAAACGTCAAATGCCATCACTTCATCTTGTTTCGCAGGAAACATTAGGGACTTTAAGATCCAAGGACGCGACGGCAACGAGAACGTAAAAAGAAAACAGGTTTAATAAGCAAAACAACAACTTTGTCGTTGCGACTGTCTTGGTGTAGAATTAGCCAGTTTAGAGGCAAACAATAGTTTTAATGCAGTGAATATCTAGACTGAAGTTTGACTTAAGACAAAACGTTCGAAAATGAAGTAAATTTTTAAGTGTTTTTTTGACTATATGCTTGTTAGATATGGAGAACCCACCCAACCCTACCTAGGCATTTTTATATTCAGGAGGTCACGTCATGGCTGGGCACTCAAAAACGGACATCATTTTGTTTGCCTGCCTGTTTTTCTACCGTGGTGGCAGAAATAATCTAATTAAGATCAAATAAGACTGTACTTATTTTAGGCCTGTCACAAACTAGTTGTGTTAAAATCACAAGACTTGTAGATATTTTATGGGAATTGTTGTCTTGTGGTAGTCTAACATTATTCTAGGTTTACAATGCATTTGTCGAAATTATGAAGCTTTGTCTCAAGGGATTCTGGGAAATTCTTTATTTTAACTATAATTTATTTTATTTTTAATAACTGTGTCCAAGAATTTTAAGAATTACATAATTCGAGTCTTAAACCTGATATTAATACTAATAAGAGCTATACAATTTTCCTACACAGTATGTTACCATCATTAATTTACATTGTTATTGACTGCAGTTTCTTTAGAAGCTATCCAGTTTGTACCTTTTTTGTTTTCTATGGCCGTGGCTGAGTGATGTTACTGTTCATTAACTCGATGCTGTGTGATTGCAAATTTGTGGAGCTGCTGAGTTCCGATAAAATTGAACTATAGCACAGCAATCGTTTCATCTTTTCTCTAAATCGCTGGTTGATTAACGCGTATGCAAATGGATTGATAGCGGAGTTAAACATGATGATGGTGTGAACGACAGCAAATATGGCGGGACTGAACTTGAGGCTAGTTGTTTGTTCGAGGACGTGTAGAATTACATCTGGGAGCCAAGTGATACCAAATATGGCACTGACAGTTACAATCATTAAGGTCACTCGCTTTCGCACCTTTAACACTCCCTGTTTGAAAAAGTACAAAACCATTGCAGGTTATTTTAAAGTTTGCTGGAGCAAAAAACATTTTGTCGTCGGTCAAAGGGCCATTCCCTTATTGGGATTGCTTTAACAGTTCAGCAAAAAAACTACTTAAGTTATGTTGGCTCGACTAGACTTTCACGGGCAATACGTCCAAGTTTAAGTATTAACTACGTCGCCATTAAAAAGATTTGGAAAAGTAATCACCACAGCTATAGTAGGTAAAGATAAAAGTTTGCTCTTAATAGTGTTACGTTGACTTCGCAGTTGCCACAGTAATGTAATGACGTTACCCTTATTTTGCTTGCAGGCTTATTTAACGACACTGGGAGGGACTTGAGCATGCATGCATTGAAGTAGCCTCCCACGCCACCTTCGCTAAGGTTATGCAGTGCTGGGAGTATTCTAAAATCTGACTAAATCTTACTTTTGCCTCTCTGAGTCTATCATTTATTAGAGGTCATAAAGCTTTCCCAGTGTTTCATGCAGATCCTCGTCATAACTAACAAATTTTGTCAGTCCCTTGGCCGTCCGTTAAATCGAGGTTCCATTGTAAAAATTTTTTTTGTTTTGTCTGATTAAGGTGTGATGGTCGTTTCCTATATCTTTGATAACAGCGACGTGCTCAAACTTGGGAGTTATTTTCCTTGAAAAATGCAAGTGAGCCACCGTTAGTGTTATCATTAACGAAGTAAAATGAAGTTGTTAAGAAAGAAATAAAATCAGAAGGAAGACCGAAAATTGAGTAAAATTGAGAAAAAAATCTCGTCAGAATTTTAAAAAGCTTTAAAGTTACGTTCACACGGTACCGGACGAAAGTTCGACCGGCTGAAAAAATTTGATCGGGCATTTCGTTCACATAGAACCGTTCAATATTTCCCCTCACGAACCAGGTTGAATTTTACCTTTTTCAGCGTTTTAAGCATTGTAACCATCTCTCCTTGCGCAGAGCACAACTTAAGCCAATCCAAAATGGCGTCTTCCAACTAAGTTACCAAGCATTCATGCAACCACGCCTTTAGGGGGTCAATGTGTTCACACCACGCTGATCAATTTTTCGATCGTACCGGCTCAAAATTTGAACTCGATTTTGACGATCAACTTATTGAACGGTTGGGAGTCTAAATGTCTTTACGGAGGCTCCCTGTGAACTAAACCCCTAAACGCACGAATTTTCAACCGGTCGAAAATTTGTACAGTACTAGGCGAACGTCCACGGTATAACTTTTTAACTTGTTAAATGAAATACCCTCTGTCGATGTGTGAGTTCATCGTTGTTGCACCTGGCCCACAAAGTGAACACGACTCTGGAATATAACCCAATCATCACCGCAATGGAAATGACAACCATCGTAAACCACAAGAATACGTAACCATGTTGTATCCATGTCTTGTAGTGAAGCCGCGTCTTGGGGCAGAACTTTGGATCGAAACTCTTGTCTAATGCCATGTTTGTTGCTGGCGGGATTTCCAAAATTAATGAAAAGAACCAAAAACTGGGAATAATAATCTAGTAATGCAAAATGGAAACAACACTAAGCTAAATTGAACTTCTTTGGGCAGTTTTGAGCATGGCATTTTATTTCATTTTTGAGTCTGCTTGTGCTAGGACAATTGGTAGAATAAAAATGTTTTTCTCTCACAGTGGAAAAATCACTAATTCATGTAACAAATTCTCAAGTTTGTGAAATGAAATTTTTTCGGGTAAGAAATGTCAAATCGACGTCACTGAGAAGTGCTGCACTATTGTACTACTTATTCATAGATACCGAACAGTGATTTACTTCAGTACATCTTGTTGCATCAGCAAATCCATAAATAATAATAATGATGGAAACTTTATGTACAATAATTATTGTAAATCTCGCTACGTATAGGCAATTTACAAATGCTGCTTGCGATCGAATTGTTAAATAAAAAGAAAAGAAAAGAAAATCAATTGCATTAAGTCCGGGCTGTCCCTATTCCCATTTCTACAACAAAAGATGTAGTATGTTGCTCTAATGACTATGTTTATCATTTTCTTAATTGATTATATAAAGTTGCTGCTTTTTGTCAATGCAAATGTCATTCATCATGTCTAAGAGCGTGGAGCATTCGTCGGAGAAAAATTTCACACATCTGTAATTTCTACTCATTATAATAATGATAGTAGTTATAATGATAATAATAAATTATAAATTTACTATAGCACCTTTTAACATACATGTATAAATGATCGAAAGCGCTTTACGGTCATGCTAATTAGATCTAATTAAAATTTATAAAATATATCTGTGATATCGACTATGAAAGATGACACCGATTGAGAGTAAAAATGCTGATAAAAATACATAAATAAACTAGGAGTAATCGGAGATTAGGAGAATGCGTTCGATATGTTTGCTAGGCGTACAGGTAGCAGTTGAGGGGAAAGGGTGGATGGTCCTTACAATAGATAACTATGATTATGGCATATTTTGAACGTAAGGGTTGCGTACAGAGAAACCTCGATTTAACTGAACTAACTCGATTTAACTCGATTTAAACTGTGTACGGTTATGAAAAGGTTTTGAAGGCTAGTGAGGGATCAGAGTGATATCGTACGGTTCGTCTCAAGTGCTTGTTATTTGAGGAGACACTGGCCAGGGTGCTTCGGCCTCTTAACTTGTGATCAGTTGTGATGATATTAAAGAACGACCCAAGACCACATTTTTGCGGTGAATGCAAGGGCACAATGATGCGTTTGAACACTAGTTCACTTACACAACACCTCTCAATTTTACACGTTTCAAGGAAATCATCAAAACCTTCAGTGGCATGTGTGTGCGGCTCACTTCAATAACTTTTCCAGTAATTTGGTCGAGTGTATTGATTTCAGTGGCTTGAGTGGCGCTACTGTGGGCTGGTCACGTTTTTGCGAATAAATAACATAGAGCTAAAATGTTCGTTTCTCCAGTGCCGAAAATATCACAAGTTGTGATGAAATGGTGCCGTCGAGCTTCACACCTCGGTACATTTACTTTGTGGAATAACGGCCGCTGCCGAGCTTCACATCTCGGTAGATTTACTTTGTGGAATAACGGCCGCTGCCGAGCTTCACATCTCGGTAGATTTGCTTTGTGGAATAACGGCCGCCGAGCTACACAACTCGGTAGATTTACTCTGTGGCACTACGGCCGCCTAGCTACACAACTCAGTAGATTTACTTTGTGGCACAACAGACGCTGAGCTTCACGACTCGCCGGTAAATTTACTTTGTGGCACAACGGACGCCGAGCTAAACAACCCGGTTTGATGCATGCGCCAGAACTAGCACGCATTTTCCAAAGAAAAATATGAAGGCTTAATCCAAAGTAAAATTTTACTCAAGGTGTAAACTTTCAGTACACGTTTGAAAGATGAACGCTTTGGAAGATTCATTAAACACAGATCGACATTAGGCCTTCAGCAAACTCTTAAATATGTATACTTTACGAAGATTTAGCACCCTTTTAAAAGATGAACGATTTACGAAGACAGAATAGCAGACCTCAGCAAACGTTTGAAAGATGAACGCCGAGGACACACGAATCACCACGTGAGTTGGCGCGTCAAAGTGAGGCAAAACGTAACCAAGCGCCTCAAAGCGAGGCAAATGTGTGTCGACGACGACGACGAATGCAATCTCAAAAAAACCTCTCCTATTATTTGCACAGGACGCCCAATAATGCACAGAACACCCAACACAAATTAGGGGTTGCGTTCTCGTACCTCGAACGCAGATAGAATGAGAATAAAATCAAGTTAAAACTACTTAAAAACCAATCTAAATAAGTTTTAATGTAAAAAGATATGTTTTAGTTTTATGTTTTAATCTAAAGCTAATCTAAAAAGATATCTCGTTAAACGATGCTTTGATCATGAGATTCTTCAAATTCTTCCTCAGCCTCTTAAATTTTTACAGCCACTTGCTAAAGATTAATTGATGAAACCTTTATTCCCGAATAAAGTCGTATTCACAACTTTAGTTCAAAGGTTAAAAGAACTACTTTATTGGAGCAATTTGAGCAATTTTCAGTTCTTTGCAATCAATAACAGAGGAATATCAGGAATCAAAAGCTGCGAAATTGCTGGGAGCAAAGAGCTCATACATTTTTTGAAAGTATCTTCAAAACGTATTTGGTATACCGAGCTCAGATTAATCATAAGGATATGTTTATGGAGCAAAAATTGTAAAAAAACTGATTCGGCTATCAATGATATTACACTAGCTAGGTGCTGTAAGGTTTTGGAAGTGCAACTCACCTTTAGTCTGCGCATGGTAAGATTTGCTTTGCTGCCGAGGGGTTGTATAACGCTTAGGTAGCGTTCTATGGCAATGGCATTTAGAGTTAATACTGAAGAAAAAGCCCCAACCCACGCAAAGATTCCCTTTGTCAGTACTATGCACAACACCTTGCCCGTCACTCCCCCTGGGTGACTGTTAGTGTGTGTTAACACAATGCCTGGTAAACTAAATGTTGTATAGATGATATCCGCCACTGCAAGGTTCACCAGTAGATAATCTATGGGATTTCTGTGAAAACAAATGATGAAAAAACGCAACGTATTGTGACAGGCGACATTATAATTTCAAACTTTTAGTGATATTTGGAACTATACTTGTAACTCGAAAATTATAGCTTATATTTAACTACTCTGAATTCGAGGATAAATATGGTATATGTATGTACGTAAGTATGGCATACCATGTCATACTTCAGGAATTATTCCTTACCGACAAACGGCGAAAAGAAATTACAGATTTATCAAAACTTGAATACAGTGATGTAATTACGTTACTGTCACACTCAGAAAACCGTAAACACCTGAAAAATTTCAGGGATGTTGATTGTGTACTGACCTGTACTGGCCAATCACAATAAAGTTAAGGATACGCAAGCAAACCTCAAAACCACAAATAAATGACTGTTGCTGTTTGCGGTTTAGTTATCTCGTGTCTTATTGGCTTATTTCTCGCAACACAATAGCATTCCATAAATATTTCTGGTGTTCAGGGTTTTGTGAGTTTCACAATACGTTCCTTTTCTCAATAATCAATTCACCTTTCTACTGAGGCCATAATGCACCTTGTTCACCCCTCTCCACAAAAAAATTGTGTGCATCGGTGAAAACGGTCATTTGAATTTATCATTAATTGGAAAAAATGGTCAGGTAAAATTTTGGGGGTAAACAAGGTGCCTTATGGTCGCGTTAAAAATTGGCAATTGGGCTCATTGATGGCATTGATGGCAAATTCTGCAAGATACATTCATAGTAAAAAAATTGTTTGGCATCAAGTGGTTGAAGGGAGTATGCGGTGTCATTGCTGAATAGTTCTCTACCTCATGTCTCGATTCTTCTTAATAACGGCACAAACAAGAGAGTTTCCTACGATACTTGTGATGATAAGCACTGACGTTACAACTGTCACAGCAATTTCAGCTGATTCCGACATGACTATGTCAGTGTTGGTCACGATAACTGAAATTATATGTAAAAAAAACAGTGAGTAATAATTTAGGTAAGGTCCTTCCCAGAACCTTTGTATCAAAAAAACGTTCAGTGGCAGCTCCCCTATTAGAGTTTGTACGTGAGTAGGGTCGTTCGATCGGACGTACGTTGCCGTGACTATAAAGTGATTTTTAAACGGAAAAGGACTCTTCGTGCTCTATACCAGGGGATAGGTTCCACACGGAGCTTCGTATCAAGACAAAGATGATAATGAAGAAGCAAAATTTGTAGAATCTGCTTATTTTTCTTTTCCTCTTCTTTTATCTAATATTTTGCTATTTGCTAATTATCTTCTGGCAGCTTTTTTTAAAATTCCCCTTTTGTTTCGTAGTTTGAAAAAAAGTAAAACAAAAAATGTGCAAATATATACCTAACGGATACTTAACAAAAAGAAAGCAAACAAACAAGCAATTGAAGAAAACAAATGTAATGACATTAAGAACCTCGCTTGCATAAAGAAGCGTAACATTTGTCTTTAAAAGACTTTAGTGAGTCTTAGGAACACCGTAATAAAGGTTTGTTTAGCTTCAGTTTCAAGCTTTAGTTGCAAGAAACTGGGTAATCAGAAACCTACGGCGAATACAGTTCGCAAGGCAAGAAGAAGAAATTTATGCTGAATGCGGGCAAGATGAACGAACATCTATTTATTAAAGTTACTGTGTTTTGCCCTTCTCTTTTCGAAAAAAAAAACTCAACAAAGTAAGATAAAGCATCCACGGAAATCTCTTACCAGTTAAAACCAATGGTTCCTGTCTTGAGGAGAAATAAAGCCACCAACTCCAGTACCTCAACCGATCCATTTTCAGCTGTAACGAAAACCCTTGTATTAGGTAATTTATTCAAGATTGTAAGGTCTTGTAAGATTTGCCATCACATTCGCCCGGGCAGTTTGCCACTGGGGATAATGAAAAGAATAAGACGATCGTCGTATTTTCTTCATCTTTATCCCCAAGTGGCAAACTTCCCGTGCGAATGTGATGTCAAGTCTAAAAACCTTGAATAAATTACTAAGTACAAGAGCTTTCAGTGCAGCTGAAAAATGGACAGTTAGAAGAACTGGAGTTGGTGGCTTTATTTCTCCTCAAAACGGAAACCTGCGACGCTAAAAACTCTTGAGAGTTTTTCCTAGATATATGCTATATTTTGTCTTGTTAAGATAGGTTTTGAAAAGAGAGGGACAAATACAAACTTTTAGTATCCTTGCAGATAGGAGATAGTCCGTCGGCAGTTTTCCTCTAATTGTGCGTCAACTTTCACAAATGTGTTAGCGTTGCATTTAAGGTTAAATTTGACCAGCTATTTGTGCAACGAGTTCTACGGTCACGATTGAATTCAAACTTGCAGATATAAAACTAGAGAGCCCTGAGGCGTATTTGCTAAGTTAGAGAAAAATCTGTCTTAGGGTTTCGAAATTATCGACATTTTTTGTAAAAATGTGGTTTTAAACATATGCCGATATCTCAAACGTTTTTATTTCTACAAGAAAATAAATAACAGTTTCTTAAAGTTCGACCATTTTTTTATTATGGATGCCAAAAATCATAGAAATAGGTTAAATCTTTCTTGCCGAAAAACGGGATTAAAAAGCATAACCAACGCGCATATAAATAGGTTCGGGCCACCTTAAGTTAAACGTTATCATGAGCCATTATTCTTGTCAGAAAATGTGTTTTCCGTTTTTCAAAAGGAGGATTAATAGCTCACCGGAAATTAATTTAGGAGAAAAAGAAACACAAATACCTGAGTTGAAAAATATTGTCCCTTTCTCGCCTTATTTGATGGTTTAACTGTTAATTAACATGGTGTATGCTTTGCAAACAATAAACAAACTGTCCACACATATATTTAATAATGAATTTATTATTCGAGTGTGAGCTTTTCCAGCAAAGTTTTAAACCAGAAATAAACTGCATCTTCCATATATGGTAAATGACATCATAAATGACAGGATCATATTTAACTTCAAACGAAAAATGAAGCTGCAGCAATTACTACTACGGGTGCAAGGAAGTTCGAACTCATAAATGGCAATCTCTTATGCAAATTTCAATAGTATCTGAAACACATGCCTCTGATATTTTAAACGTCCCGTGTTCGGAACTAGGCCCCAATACCGCCGGTTTAAAAGCGCATAACATAGTGTCATATATCATATATCTATCAATTATTGAATGAGGTTGAATACGATAGAGAAAATTATGCAGATCGAGGAGAATTTTATCCACCAAGGTGTAAAACAGCTTCCTAGATCTGCATAATTCACATTAAACGAAAGCCAAGTTCAATAATTGTTTCATTATTCATTCATAATATTTCTAAGTTCTTAACAACCTCCACTCTTCGTAGACTTTCTTCAAAACTGTGGCTTACTTCTCAGGACGGTTTCAGGATATAAACAGATGTTTTTTTTTCTTGCAGATACTACTCAAACAGTAGATATCATCCATCGAGCAATATGTTTTTCGTATTCTTGCATTTCGTCCTTTCAGTTTTAGTCAGAAATTAATCTATTTCGTCATCGGACGACCGTGAACACCATTTTTATAGTTCACTCGGGAAAAAACAGTTAGGCTTTGATCGATGGGATATTTGCCTTGAAGCGAGGCTGCTTGCGCATTATATCATCGATCTATGGTATATTGCTCGTATCTTCCAAATTTGGTCAACACCAGCTGGTAATAAAGAATTAGCCGGGGGATGTGAGCCAGTCAGAAACGGGGAAATATTTTAAATGAATATTAAATCTTATTATTCAACTTTACTCAGCAGAGTACAAATAACACCCAAAACGAGTACAAATATCTCACAGTATTTGTACTCCAGAAGACCGGTTTGACCAGGTTTTACAAACGTTTACGTTACACATGGCAGAAAATGCACTGTCTGTTGAATAAAACCGTGTTTTTAGAATAAAGTTGCCTCAACAATGAAACGTCGACATTAATTAAAAATAGTCAGAACATATAAACATTTTAAAAGCTTATTTAATTTCAAAATACAACAGAGAAGATCAAAACAGACCTGAACGTGTGCATGAGATGCATGGCGATGGCGACAATCCGTGACACAAACAACGTTGATTAAATAAAATCCCCGCCGAGGAGCTTAACAGTCTTCTCTTCTAGTCCTTTTAAAATGTGATGAAACTCGATATGGAAGACATTAGACGTTCTCTAAAGTCTTAACGTTAGCACTAATCCCGGTGACGATGAGGTTTTAAGTCCGCTGTTTACAAGTAGCTCTTTAAAACGCCTTTAATTCGGGGGAGATTTTTCATCTTTCCATCGCAGTTTGCTCTGCTTAGTTTATCTTCTTGCAGTCGGTTGTACATAACAACCGGGAGACCATCATAAGTCATTCCATGTCTGTTTTCGTAGCAAATGTTTGAAAGATAGCACCCCGAAGCGCCGAGAAATCCGACCAAATTTGATTTGCTGAGTAAACTAGTTTGAAGAGTTTTCATTTTAGACCAATAGTCAACAACGTTGCATAAAGTGCGCGAAAACTGGACTTGCAAAGTAGTCACGTTAATCTGTCACGCAATCTCGTTTTACGTATTTACTGAGTTCTGTTTTAAAACATTTCGAGTTGAATAATAAATCTCTTATTGCACGGTTTATTATGTGGTATTGTGGGATATTTTTACTCGTCTCCCACTATGAAAGCCGAGTTTAGTCTAATACGCGCGCTTATACTACTACATCAAAAATTTCAGTGGTATTTCAGCTTAATTTGAAATACCTACATATGAAAATTACAAACTTTTTGCGGGTAGTAGTGTAAAAAATTAATAGCATGATTTGTACGTGATATTTGGCATAAATACCACTCGTGATATTTCAAAATTGTCTCAAATTTCACTCGCCTAACGGCTCGTGAAATTACGTGTAACAATTTCGAAATATCACTCGTGGTATTTATGCTAAATATCACCATAGTTAATTGAGAGGAATGGTTATGAAACCCGTAAGACTCCTTTGTTATATGTTTTTATGGACCTGAAAGTGCACAACGTTCAAAAGAATTCCTATCATTTTGATTGTATTGACCAATATAAACGTTGCATTAATTTATTCCGTAACAATTTGCCAACAGAAACTAAAGGATTGTGCACTTTCAGGGTGCTTCCAACATTAACTGCAGCACTGTTGTTTTTATCATTGATGTTTGCCGTTTTTCATAACCAGTCTCCTCTAATAACTATGATATCACTACTAATCATGCTATTACCTATACTAACTTCAAACTGACATACAGAGAGAATTATGGGAAGTTATGAAAAACTTTTTTGGGGGGGAGGGGGGTTGGTAGATTAATACCAGTGAGAAACTCATCAGTCTAAATACTGAAGCCTATCCAGTAAATATTCGCTAAAAAATTAAAAAAATAAAAAGTAACTATGAAAGAAAAAAAACATGCACCACTACAACACTCAGCCAGAAGGTATATTTTGCAAATCCAGTCAGATATATACATATAATATACCGTAAAATTCCGAAAAAAAGCTTCGGTGCTTACATATACTTTTCAAAGGCCCTTTTTGAGGGGCTTATTTTTGGAGGTACTTATGTTCGGAGGGGCTTATCTACGGAGAGAAATTTGCGTTTCAAAATCGATTGGGCAAGCCTTGTAGTTGGAAATAAATTTACCGTTTTTGCGTTGCTTTACTTTGTATTTGAGGGCAATTTTCCAAGTACAAGTCCTCGGGGGGCTTATATTTGGAGGGGCGATTTAACGGAGGGTTTTTCGCGTTACCGGTTTGGGGGGCATACATTTGGAGGGACTTATACATGGAGGGGCTTATTTTCGGAATTTTACGGTATATTGTAATAAAAGCGAAGAACGCGTCGGAAGTCTTGAACGACAATTCCATTATATTATTTATCGCTCTTGAAAAGTTGAGCATTCTAGAAGGTTGTTCTAACCAGTTCAGAATGTATTATATGTTATGTACGTTATATTATATATTCATAGTTAGAAAATTATCCTTATTAAAAACTGAACCATTGGATAATCTAGGGCTCTGATTGGCGTAGCCATCATGGTATATGAGCCATTATACCATGCTCTCCAAATATGGTAACTGAGGAGTCTGCTCCAAATTAAAAACAAGTTGAAAATCGGTTGTTTTTACAGATAAATTCTTTAAGAATTCTCGATATTTTTTGGGCGTTTTTAATAAAACGAGTACTGCACTCGCGCTTGTTGGATATGAGATTTTATTATATAGATACTAATGAAATACCAGGATTTTCCTTTTACTAAAAAATCATATCTTCATCGCGCGTAGTGAAGATACTATTTCTATCTTTCACGTGTGAGGATATTGGTGTCGCCATGGTTAGCCAAAATTTTTCTCTTCTTCATTCGAATTTTGACTTTTTTGAACTGAAAATATAAGTATTATTAACATTTATTTCACGAGGGCGCGTTGGACATGAGATAGTAGATAGCCAACGAGGCGCGTAGCTGGTCAAGGTACTTTAGTTCCATGTATTCTCATGTGTTTTTCGATAAACTTTCAAACAAGATCTTGTGGCTTTTTTGTTTGTTTGTTTTTCCCGATGAAATTGCATTTTCTAGTATTCTAAGAGATGAATTCAAACGATTTTCTTCGGGCGCCATTCTATCCTTCGCCAAAAAAATCTCAGCTATTGTAGCTTCCAATTTTAAACTGACGCGTACACCGACCCGACCATTTATGGAAAGCATAGTATAATGGCTATTACTAAAAACTGAATCATTGGATAATGCAATTCTAGCATTTTGATTGGCTTAGCCGTTATGGTATATGAGCTATTATACCATGCTCTCCATATATGGTCGGTGTACGCGTCAGTTTAAAATTGGAAGCTAACTGAGATTTTTTTTCGCGAAGGATAGAACGGCGCCCGAAGCAAATCGTTTTAATTCATTTCTTAGAATACTAGAAATGCAATTTCATCGAAAGAAAAAAGACAAAAACAAACAAAAAGGCCACAAGAGCTTGTTTGAAAGTTTGTCGAAAAACACATGAAAACACATGGAACTAAAGTACCTTGACCAGCTACGAAAGAAGACAAGTGTTGTTTCTTCATGATCGCGAAGCCATTCGCCGATCGAGTCACTCGCCGATAGATAACTGCGGCTTGTTTATCCGACATCAAGAATATAAATCACAAGTAACCAGCTACAAATACAGGCTATGCAGCCATTCACTAGAGCAATCGAGGCGGCAGTATAGCTTCTTTTCTCGTTCAGCAAAACCAGCTTGTGGCTTCAAACAACTTCATAACAAGCGACCGAGGTAACAGTTTTTCTTCGTTGTTCTTACTTTTATAACTGCACCGAAAATCCAAATTCACAGTAATTTCGACGGCTGTCACTTAAAAATTCTTTTCCTTCACATTTAGCTGTGCTGCTGTGTAAAATCCTAGAATCCCGATGAGTTTTTAAAAAACTAATGTTCATCGCTACAATGTTTTGATTTTTCATTCATGCAGTCCAGGCGAGTCCGTTCGCGCGTTGACAGTTTTAATAGACGTGTGACATGTGAATAGCGGAGGTCCCTTGTCTTTTCCGGTTTGTTCTAGTCGGGGAGATTCAACGAGATTTTGTGGGCGTTTTTAAAGGGGCTATGTCAGCTCGAGAGCATGCGCTCTAAGGTTATACAAATTACTTTCAACTGTCAAAATTCTATTGTTTTTAACGCGTGACTTTCTCCATGTGCGCTCTGAGGTTATGCAAATTACTTTCAACTGTCAAAATTCTATTGTTTTTAACGCGCGTGACTTTCTCCATGTTCTCTGTCACGTCCAAGGCTCCGAATTTAGAGAGGTTAACAAGCGAAATGTGTTTAGATAAGGGATATTTCGATAGAATTTACGGAACGTTTCTTTTCTGGTTATGCTAGATCAAGAATAAAGTTGTGACGAAGATTTTACTTATAGTTTTGGAGTAAAAACGCATGCCATTCATAAAATAGTGCGCAAACAAAAATTCAACAACATATTGTCTTATTCAACAAAATAAATCGAAGTTGTATTTTACAAACGAGCTACAAAAGACGCTACACTTAAGATAAAGACCAAGCCTGTTTCAAATCATTAACAATTAGACTTGTCTGTCGCTAGTGATTTTATAATTTAGATGCTGATAGAACAAGAGACATCAAGTCTTTGTTTTGATCTTAGGGAAACATACATTATCGCGCAAAATTGTTCGATCGTGCCGAATCACTGCGACGTCGAGAAAACAGAACCAAGCATCATTGGTATATTACTCCACTATAAGCAGTCCGTTGATAAAAAGGGAAAGTAAACTCTACTATTTTCCAAAAATATGCTCAAACACAAACAGTTCAAAAACATAGCATTTACAGGATCTAACTCGTACTAAGGTGCCTCTCTAAGTCCGTTGAGAACAATCTGGACGAGCAAACGGTCGTGTTTATCTTTGCCGTAAATCCAGATAAATACAAGAAGGAATCTAGCCGAATTTTATAATGTTTCCTTCGCCAGGAGTTTAGTTTGGTCACGAAAGGGATGGCCTGATGCTCTTGTAATCGTTTACCAAAAACGGCCGCCGCCAACTCGATAACCGCTTCATTATATGTCCACATACTTTGAGCACAAGAAAAATCCAAGAGCCAGAACCCTCTAAAATAACTCAATAGAAAGGTTCTGTGAACTATAGGGAAGATTCCATCAAAGATTCCATCACTCATTGTGGAGAAGCCGTCATTAACTCTGCCATTACAACGGCCGCTGATAAGAGGACACAGTAAATCCACGTAAAAACATTCCACAGGCAAACAATTTCAAAATAACGCCAAAAAATTATTCTGTTATCACAATAGGACGATTCTTAATACAAAACTTCGCTAACTATCGAACGATGGCTGAGATTTAGACAGATAAAAACAGCCTTCCAAAATCTCCGACAGAACTTGAAAAAGACGGGCCGACTTTTTCAAGTTTGTTTTCATTGGCTCGCGCATGCGTGTGGGGTGACATAGCCCCTTTAATAAAACAATTATTCCACTCGCGCTTGTTGGATATGAGATGATTATAGCCAACTCGGCGCTACGCGCCTCGTTGGCTGTCTGTCATCTCATATCCAACGCGCCCTCGTGGAATAATTGTTAAATATACCATAATGGCCAAGCCAATCAAAACGCTAGAATTGCATTATCAAATGATTCAGTTTTTAATAATAATCTTTATTTCTCCTCTATAACTTTATATCCGAGTTTCATAACATTTTTGTGACAGGCATTTTGCGATAAGTGACCACTTTAATTGCTCTATTTTTCTGTTTCGAAAATGAATAAAAAAAAGTTGTGTTTTATGTAGGAATTTCATCAGTTTCTATAAAATAAACAGAACGTTACATGGCCGCTTGGGTATGCGAATTTTATGTTCTCGTGCTGAAAGTATCTCTCATTCGTATCCCCGCGCGGCCATGTAATATCCTCTATATTATAGCCAACACGGCGCTACGTGTCTCGTTGGCTATGCCGGCACCATCTCATATCTGAAATTCTGAAAAACGTCCCTGCACTATAATGTAAAAAAAAAACGGACATCATATTGTTTGTCTGCCTTTTATTCTGCAGAGTTACCAGGACTAATCCAGATAGGATCAAATAAAACTGTACTTATTGTAGGCTTCCTTCAAACCAGTTGTGTTAAATTAGAAGGCTCTGTAGATAGAGATTTGATGGTAATTGTTATCTTTTTGTCACCTGAAATTGCTCAAGGTGTAAAAACCATTTGCCAAAATTATAAAGCTCTGTCTTAAGGGATTCTGAGATCGTGTCCCAGTATTTTAGCAATTACACCATTTGTTCCTAAGCCTAATGTTTTACTTATACAGTATATTATTTTAGTTACCATTAATAATTTGTACTATTAATGACCTCAGTTTCTTAGAAGCTATACAGTTTGTCCATTTTTCTTTTCCTATGCCCTTGGCTGAGTGATACTACTGTTGACTAACTCGATTCTTTGTGGTTAGGAATCTGTGCGGCGTTTGGTTGCCAATAAACTTCAACAGCAGCGCAGCAATCTCTTCATCTTCTCTCTGAATCGTTGGTTGATTAGCGCGTATACAAATGGATTGACTGCGCAGTTGAACATGATGATGGTGTGAACAATAGGAAATATGACGGGACTGAACTTAAAGCTGGTTGTTTCCTCGACGGTGTGAAGTATTACATCTGGGAGCCAAGTGATACCAAATATGGCACTGACTGTTACAATCATTAAGGTCACTCGCTTTCGTACCCTCAGCACACCCTGCGTTAAAAAAAAAAAAATACAGAAATCAAATTTACAGGTTAAATTAAAATTTGCTGTAGCAGAAAAGTGCCTGTTAATATGAGATGATTTAGCTCTTGTTAGCCGGGCTGGCTCGGCTCATGCCTTGTTTTCTCTTTAAGTTTTCGTTGTGTTTATATGAGGAGGCTTTGTCTAGATCTCTGCTAGAGCAACTGGGATCTTGGTTAGCTGCCTTCTCATAATAAGCAAAATGAGGAAACAAGACAATTGAGCCGAGCTGTAGCCCCGTAAATCAGGCCATCCCAGCTAACCGGGCTGTCTCACCTCTTATAAACAGGCTTCGAGTAAAAAAAAGAAGCAAGATTTACTTTCGCGACGGTGCCGTAGGTTTTCTCGGTTTGCCTTCCACCTCTCGCTTTGTACATTCGCGTCTGTTACCGTCGAGTAATATTAAAAGTTCACGTTTGTCACAAATCGCGCGTGTCTTCGATGTATCAACCATTCCCTGACATGGTTTGATTTACAGTTCGATTATTAAAACATGTGTTAGTAACGAGGTAAACTGGGTATAAAATGACTTTATTAAAACCGCCGAAACACCTGGGAAACAGTATCAAACAATTAGTGCCAAATAGTTACAAGTAAACAATGGAAAGCAATGACATTTTAAGCGTAATAGTGCGTAGTATTCTACAACGATCTATTAAAAGGATAAAATCACTCTGGCTATAAAGACAGAAATAAAGTCAGATGAAAGAAGGCGATTAGAATGTTATCTAATGTTGAGTACTAAACCTTATCAGAAGAGCTTAGACCTAAGAGTAATTCTACGTTTTAACGTTTTGATGTGATAAAGAAAATACCATTTGTCGATGCCTGCGTTCAACGTTGTTACCCTTGGCCCACAAAGTGTACATGGCTCTGGAATATAACCCAGTCATCACCGCAATGGAGATAACAACCATCGCAAACCATGAGAACATAGAACCGTCGCGTATCCACGTTTTGTAGGAAAGCGGCGTCTTGGTGCAGAATTTTGAATCAAACTTCCTGAATTTCTTGTCCAATGCCATGTTTATTACTCCCGGAATTTTAGAAAGGAAAGAAAAGGTCCAAAAACTAGGTATTATGATCTAGTAATAAAACGTTAAAAACAACATTAGGAGAGAGAAGTTAATGTATCATCCATATACCTAACAGTTGTGGTTCAAAAGGCTACAAGTTCGTTGAACTAGGAAATAGCACGATTAAAACTGCTTTTCTCTCTCACGGTGGAAAAATCCTTAATTCATGCAAGAAATTCTGAGTGTGTGGAATTAAATATTTGGGTGAGGTGTCTTAAATGAAAGCTATTGAGCAGTTCTATACTATGGTACTACTTATTCATAGATACTGTACAGTAATTTACTTCAGTGCATTTTGTTGCATCCAGTTGGGGATTCCTCAATGCCTAGCCTCTTCCTACATGTTTTGAAATTATGAAAAGCTATAGGCCTAAAAGTGGGATGTCTGTCTATTGAATTTGTTGTGTTAGTCTATATTTATTGACTTAATTTTTGTAGTCTTTGTTATGAGTTTACCAGAGTAGTGGCTTATTGTTAGGTCAGTATGAGATTGCGACATACCTTCAGTCTGCGCATGGTAAGATTTACTTTGCTGCCATGGGGGCATACAATGCTTAAATATCGCTCTGTGGCAATAGAAACCAGAGTCAAGACTGAAGTAGTAGCACCGACCCATGCAAAGGTTCCCTTTGTAAGTACTAAGCACAACACCTTGCCAGTTACTCCCCCTGGGTGACTGTGTCCCCAAGCCATGCGCGGTAGAGGGATTGTTGTATAAATGATATCCGCCACTGCGAGGTTTACTAGTAGGTAATTTATGGGATTTCTGTGAAATTACATGATAACGTTACTCAACGTATTGCTATGTAGTCGACTTTGTCACGTTTTAAGTATTAGCCTTTATACAAAATGGCAGGAAGATCTTGGAAAGCGAGGAGACAGGTCTTTTAAATCGTGATGTTATCAAACTTTGAATAGAGCGTTATCATAATTAACGGCCTGTTTATTTGGAGGTGGGGGACCCCAGGTAGCTGAGGTAACTCGCTTAGGTGGGGTAACCCTCTTGTCCATATAATCTCTCATTTTAATTTGATCACGTTTACATGATAGGTGGGGTGACCTGCCAAGGGGGGTAGCCCGGTCTACCAGACCGGGTTACCCTCTCAGCCGGGGTCAAATTTTGCCATGTAAACGTTTCAAGGTGGGTAACCCGCCAGGCCGGGGTCGGATTCTTAATACATCAAATTCGCGCAAAATTCACTTTGGCGGTGGCTTTGCCTCATTATTAAAGTTAATAATGGAAAGCCATTGCACTGAAGCTTGCAGCCAGAGCAACAAGAGAGTGTAGAAGTGCATTACTCTCTAAAACTCGCAGTTTGCCGGCATTTTTCTTGTTTACGTGCTTAGCGACCATTCAATAATCTTGAGAAAGTGCACCCCGGGATGGCGGGGTTGTAAGATTGCATGTAAAGGAGGATTATTTTTTTACCCCACCTAAGCAGGTTACCTCACCTATCTGGGGCCCCACACCTCCATGTAAACAGGCCGTAAGTTTCGCGCCTTATGTAAATCTTCAGTTGGACTCATAACGGACAGGCACGATAAATTCCGCAAGACAAATCGAATGGTAAAAATATATACGCCATCAAGTGGCTAATGGCAGTAAGTAATGTCTCTGAATAGGTATCTACCAGGCAACCATGTACTTACCTCATGTCACGATTCTTCTTAATAACGACACAAACAAAAGAGTTTCCAATGATACTTGTGATGATAAGCACTGCTGTTACTATTGTCACAGCGATTTCAGCTGATTCGGACATGACTATGTCGTGTTGGTCACGATAACTGAAAGTATTACTGATATAAAAAAAATGAATACATATTTGGCTATAGATCTACTCAGACCCTTTACATCAAAAGAAAGACCATTGGCAGGCCCGCTCACCCTCACCTAGAGTCTTTACGTCGATCCCGTGACTATAAAGGGACTTATGAACGGAAAAAGGCTCTTCATGCTCCATATACAATGCAAGGGGCTCCGATTACAAAGAAGAAGCAAAATTATAGAACGTGTTTCTTTTCAATTTTTTCCTCTGCTTTTATCAGATGGTTTTCCTTTTTACAAAGTATCTTTGTTACCACGTTATATAAGTTGATAAAATGTACCAAATAAATAAATAAATGTTTTTTCCCCTCGCTAATTAGCTGGACAAATTGCTCTTCAAAGATCCGAACGAGCGCGGGTGCCCTTCTACTGAAACGTAATTTTACGATGAGCATTTTTAAAAATTGAAATGATAAGTACGATTTAGTATAAATGATGAATAAAGAAATCAGCGGCTAGTTTAGTGGACTGACTTTTTTCTAGCAAAAGTCAGAAATAAACTATTCACATGACCTTGCGGTCTTTTCTTGAAGCCCTTTTGCTTTTCCTCCGACAACGTTTTTTGAAATAGCAGTATGCTTAACGGATACTTATTAAAAAGCAAGCTAACAACCAGGCAGACACAGGAGGCAAATGTAATTGCAGTAGGCTTCCAAAATTTATCATCGCTAGCTATTCATGAAGAATTAACCGGAGTATTTCAGCCAATCACAAAACGGAGAAATACTTTGAATGAATAATAACGCAAATTAATACCCAGAGCAAAATAAAAACGAACGATCGTCAATTATTAATGTCCAGTGGGTCATTTTCTAAAGAGTACAGTTGTAGGAAAAAAATCTAAACGTTATCACAAGTGAAGACTTCTCGTTAAGTGTTTAAGTCAAAACTCTCCTTCTGCAATAAAAGGGATACTTTTCGATCAGCATATTTTTGCTTAATGGAAGAGAAAACCTAGCTATACGAGCGTGATAAAACAGAAGCTGCATTAATTAGTATCGCGAGCGATAATTTGAAGCAAGTCGTAATATCTCACCGTATACCATATATCATATTTATATGTATATAGTTTACTGCATATAAGTTTATCTTATCTTATGATAAGAAAACTTTACAGCCATGGTGGCTAATCAAAAATTCTACCCATAAAAGTATGCTGGTAAATTTTTGGTTTCTCGAGTGGTCAGAAACACGTAACTCGCAATTCCAGTTCGAATGTACGGATACAGTCTAAACGTGCACTTTACGTTTGTATACATACACTATTTGCATTTAACTTCCAGATTTTAGGCTCCTTTGAGATTTTTTAATGATAGAAATGTCTGTTTCCTGCGTCTTGAACTATCACGTCAAATGGATACCGCTCGTAGCACTGTCAACAAGAGCGATAGTCAATAGAACGCTTTATCATTTTTTCAATAACTGAGGAAATTCTTCAATGTAGGTTACCGCACGACACATTCTAACAAACCTTTTTGTACGAACTTACCATTAAAAGTTTTAAGATCTGCCAAATTATCGAAGATGATATACAGAAAACTTTTATTTAATGTCGCCCTTTGGAAACTTTGTTTTTAACAAACATACAATTTCTTAAACGTTTGAGTTGAAAATTATCATCAACCTTCGCTTTTGCCCGAAACTGTGTAAAAAGTAAGCGTAAATATATTGTTCGCAATTAGACATCTCAGAGCGGCTTTCCGTAAATAGCGACCCACGGTCGGCATAAGTTCAAAATTTGATTTCGCCCGTTTTTGGCTCATCGATAACCCTTAATATATAATGAAACATGCTGTTGTTAGTTTTCCCAAATAATGTGTTCTTTTGTTAAAATTCGAGAAAACTCATTTTGCCCGTTCGGAGCCCAAAATCCACTTCCGGTAAAGGAGATTTACTCCCGGAGAGGGAGTAAATGGTTTTATGCGTCCTGCTTAGTTATCATGGGCAGAGTTTAAGTTTAGATCATGTGAATAGTGGTTACATCCGGGACGTGATGTTCAGGGTGATATATAAGTTGAAGCAGGCTAGGTTACAAGCCACTTTGTCTTCACACCGCCGTGTGCAAAGGTTTTTTCTCACCGCTCGGCGGTCATTTTGGAAGTTCGTCGGGCAGTATTACGCTAACCGGCCGCAACGGGACGATAGATCTTCTCAAGAACGGTTATTTTTCCGCTATACAAGTTAAGTATGTTGAAATGTTGATGGTTTTTTGTGCTTTGGCGTCGACTTCGGTATGATCCGAGTCGCAAATGACCACGTGCGTTGAATGTAGAGGTGCGAAGGCAAAGTTTATGCAGTGACAGAACCCTTCCTATGGCCAAATCTATGCCGTACAGATATTGAAAAGGGACTTTAAGTGTTCTAAGGCGCATTTTTGGTGTTGTTTCGTTATCAAACGGCAAGGGACGTAGTAAGTTTTGGTTACGATTCCCTTTCGGCACCGCCCCCAAATATTTTCTTTAATGCTAAACGCAACAGTAGAGCTGTTCGCGCTTTATGGGTAGCAGGACGAATTTGCGCCGAGCACTTTGCCGCCTTTTAGGGGCGATGACATTCGTGTTACCAGTTATTATTGCTAGCGTTGTGGTTATGGTGATTAGTATTACTATGAATTTTTCAAGGGTTTTAGCAGTGTAGCCAATCTAATGGGCGACGCAGATTGCTCTCGATACGCATGTCGCCGAGGGAGAGTTTGGATATCCGCTAAACCCGAGTTTAGGGCTGTATAAGTTGTATTTCGGGGGGTGTTAACTGTTTCAGCCACCTTCCCCCCCCCCTTTTTGGTGCTAACTGTTCAAGTCACCATGTCATTCGTTCATTTTGGTGCCAACTGTTCAAGTCACCATGTCATTCGTTCATGGGTGTTAACTGTTTTAGCCACCCTGTTTTGTGTGGTGCTAACTGTTCAAGCCACCGTGTTTTGTGTGGTGCTAACTGTTCAAGCCACCGTTTGTTGCATTACTTCTTTTGACTTTTGAGCCACCTTCGTCAGTTCTGGTGCTAACTGTTTGAGGCACCTACTATGACTTCTATCGGGAGTGCTCAATGATTGGGGACTATCCAAGACTTGTGTTTCTTGCTAGGTCTTAAGTCCAAGCAAGATTTGTTAAATTTATTTCTACATTTTCAGTCTGGCCCAATCATGCCACCAAAGAGACGAAGAGTGGAAAACCGAGCTACTCCGCCTGGTCCAGAAGCACAAGCAGTACCTGGCCTAGCAGTTCCTGGTCCGTCAGGTACCCAGCCTATTCATCCAACCGGGCTACAGCCATCAGCAGCAATGCCCAATCTATCAGCATTGTCTCAAGACCACTTAGCTTCACTGAGTACCACTATTGCCACTGCAGTAGTCAAGGCCCTACAGGACATTGGCTCTGTGCCTACCAGCAGCTCTTCATCAGAACCCCAAATACAGTTTGTCCCAGACCCCGTGCCAGTTCCTGTCCCTCCTTCAAGTTCAGGGCTGGAAATCTCCCGGTCAGTGTCTCGGAGCCAAGTTGAAGAAAATACACATTCCACGGTCACCAGATCAGTAGAGGAGGCAGTTCAGCAGTTGACAGGGACAGTGCCGCCCACGGACACATCCCGTACAAGTAAGCACTCTTTCTTGTCCGCTGCGATACCACTGGGGCAAGGAGTGCCCCAAAAAGTCAAAGCCCAAATATGGGCAAACAAATATGTAGATTTCACTGTCCTGCTAAATAACAGTATGAGTAAAGCAGAAGACGAGTTTGTGTTTAAGATAGAAAGAAGCAATGGGGGACAACCCTCCACAGTAATTGCCCCCAACCAAAAGAAACAGTCACTGCAAACCATTGACCAGTGGCAATCAGCATTCCAAGTCTTTGTAGCCACATATTCGGAAAAGGCACCTCATGATACGCCAGCCCTGATGAAATATGCATCAGTGGTCAAGGAGTTAGCAACCCAGGGGGCCAATTGGTACTTTTATGATGAACATTTTAGAAGGTTGCGGGAAAACCAAGGTGCCCCCTGGGATCAGATTCATTCCGAATTATGGCTACGTGCCCATTCCTTTCGGGCCAAGACAACAACCGCAGGAAAGCCTAGGGCAACTTCCCCGTTTGTACCCCGGGGTTATTGCTGGAAATTCCACAAGGGTATCTCGTGCAACGGATGTTCCTACCTGCACCAATGTTTTCGCTGTGGACAACAACACACTATTACCAAGTGCAGGCAACCCTCAAAATCTACAGCCGGGCCAAACCCAACAAAGTTCAGCATTCCCCACCCCAGGAGCACTTCCTACACCAGTCAAAGTCAATCGCTTATTGTTTTTCTTGCAAGGTTACCCTACCCATTTGAACGAGAGCCTGCAAAAAGGCTTTACGGAAGGTTTTCAGTTACATTTTCAAGGGCCTGTTACTGGTCATTTTCAGGCAACTTAGTTTCAGCAATAAACAACCCAGAAATAGTGGACAATAAGTTAGCTAAGGAAATACACGCAGGAAGAATAATAGGGCCTTTTGATCAGCCTCCCTTAGACAACCTGAGAGTTTCTCCTCTAGGGGTTATCCCCAAGAAACAACCAGGCGAATTCAGGATGATTCATCATCTGTCATTTCCACAAGGGGGTTCAGTGAATGATTTTATCCCTCAAGAGTTTTGTTCGGTTAATTATGCCACAGTTGATAATGCAGTTCAAATTATTAGGCGTTTAGGTAAAGGATGTGCTATGGCTAAGACTGATGTTACAAGTGCTTTTCGGATAATTCATGTACACCCTGCGGATTATCATTTGTTGGGGTTATACTGGAAAGGGAAGTATTATGTAGATTGTTGTTTACCTATGGGGTGTGCAAGTTCATGCAAAACCTTTGAAAGCCTTAGCACAGCAATGGAATGGGTAGCACAAACAAAACTGAAGATTCCAAACATAATCATATCTTGGATGATTTTCTCATCGTTGAAAAATCTCGTGAAGCCTGCAGTGCTAGTCTTCAAAGGTTTTTGGACTTCTGCAATACTATAGGGGTTCCAATGGCTCCTGAAAAAAACGGTTGGTCCTTTTGAAGTTTTAACATTCGCTGGAATAGAACTAGATTGTGAGAGATTTGAGGCCAGACTTCCTGCGGACAAAGTAGTCAAAGCAAGGGCGACTATTGGCAACATGAAAGGCAGACAGAAAGTTACCCTGAGAGAGTTACAATCATTGATAGGCTTGCTCAACTTTGCATGTTCAGTAGTTGTTCCAGGGAGAGCATTTCTCCGTCGCCTGATTAATTTAACAATCGGTGTTAAACGGCCTCATCATTATATTCGCCTCACCCGACAAACCAAAAAGGATTTACAAATCTGGGAATGCTTTTTGGAGTCCTTTAATGGTAGGTCCCTTTTTCTACAGGACGACTGGTCTTCATCTCATAGCTTAAGAATATACACAGATGCTGCTCAGAGTAGTGGCTTCGGTATACTTTTCGGTGATCAATGGGCATATGGCACATGGCCGGAGAAATGAAAGAGATATAACATTTGCTTTCTCGAATTCTTTCCTATTGTAATTGGGCTTAGTATGTGGTGTCAGGAATTACGAAACAAACGGGTTCTTTTCATGACCGATAGCGAAAGCTTAGTGCATGTCATCAACAAACAAACGACCAAAGATGCAATGTTGTTGGGTCTTTTGCGCAAATTAGTACTGGTGTGTTTGCAAAACAACATTTTATTCAAAGCGCGTCATATTCCCGGAGTTAAGAATGCAATGGCTGACAGCTTGTCTCGTTTGCAGGTGGGCAAATTCAAAACCATATCGAGGGGTACAGGTATGCAAACATCTCCAACACAGATTCCGGCGCATCTGCTTCCAGAGAATTGGGAAGTAGGTTAAAGCAATTGTTAGAAGCAAGTTTAAGTTCGTCTTCGGTGCGTACATACCAGCGCCCATGGCAGCTCTTATACCATTTTCAGCAAGATAGGTTGGGATATCAAGGCCCAGTTTTTCCTCTCTCGATAAACACTTTAGCACTCTTCATTGCCTTTCTAGCGGAACAGAAATATGCAGCCTCTACTGTCTTGACTTACATCTCGGCCGTGAGCTATCCGCATCGCTTAGCCTCCCTAACAGATCCAACAAAGGCAGACATGATACAAATAGCGCTTAGGGGTTACAGTAAGCTCAACCCATCATTCGATGTGCGTTGACCAATTTCACTGCCAATACTGGAGAACATTATAGCGGCCAGTGATCACACACAGTCTGCATTATATTACAGAAAGATGACTCAAGCAATGTATGCCTTTGCCTTTTTCGCAGCATTGAGGGTTGGGGAATTGACATACCGTACTCATCAGTCCCAGCGCAATTTAATCCTTTTGAATCAAATTACATTCATGGAAACTAGGAAAGGATCAATTAGTGCTATTAAGTTAACCCTGAGAAATTACAAGCACAGCGATACTTCAAAGCCCGTAGATATTTTTCTTTACAGAGAACACCCTGTCTGTCCTGTTTCATTGCTGCTAGCATATTTGAATCTTCGGGGCAATTTCCCTGGCCCTCTTTTTTGCTGGCCTGACGCTTCCCCTATTTCTCGTTCGTTTTTCACATCTGCGCTAACTGCAGCTCTTAATTTTTGCAATTTTGATGTCTCCAAATATAAGTCTCATAGTTTCAGAATCGGAGCAGCCTCATGGGCAGCAGCAAAGGGCTTCTCGGATGCCCAGATTAGAAGTTTTGGCCGGTGGAATTCTAACGCTTTCTTACGATATATCAGAATACCTTCGCTGTCCACATGACTGTGGAATATGTTGCCATGTGCCCATTGTAGCCATAGGTTGGAAGGGTTGTGCAGGGGCCTTCCCTTCAACAACATAGGCCAGGGTTCTAACTCTAAATTTTTGTACCCAGTGCTTAGGTGGTGAGAAAGGGTTGTGCAGGGGTCAACCTTTCTACACTGCATTTCAAGTACAGTGTATTGTGTAAGACGCCTAAAATTCTCTAAGAGTCAGCACTGAGCAATTGTGCATGGGCCAATTGACCAGTGGCTGACATAGTGCAGATAAGATAAGTTACTTTTTTACTTACTACCACGTTTGCATGGGCGGCGTGATAGTACCATGTAGAGTTAATTTGTTTACATCACCCAAACAAGTGTGCAAGGGCCACAGGGGTGTTCTAGTATACTATTAGTTACAGTTTATCTCCTCGTTAATATTACAGGTACGGGCCGAGTACATTTATGTGGCTTCGGGTGGGGCTGCCCTGTCTCTCACGTTCGATCAGGGCTTTGGCGGTTTTTGCCCTCACCTTTGCTGTAATTGGATAATTAGTTTCTGCCTGGTATTTTCTGGAAATCTTGTTAAAGAATAAACGGCCACTCAGGTGGCCAAAATATGGCATATTTTAGTGTTGTGTAGTGCATCTCATTACAGCAAACAGAGCTCAGCCACAGCAATGTACTTGGCCTAACTATTAGTTAATGATTGGGAGAACAAGCATGAGGCATAAAGCGAAATTTTACACAAATTTCATTGACTCGTACTTCAAACCACAACGATTTGGCAGCCTCTGAAAAACATAAATAGTTTTTATGACCCTTTCTTTCTTATAAGACGATAAATGTGAGAAAGCTTTAACAATTTTGTGGCCGAAAAGGTATTGTAAAAAATAGGCCCTATTGACAATTTCTACCGTTTAAAATTATAGGGATAAAATAATGCAAATTTTTACAATGCGCTATAACTTAAAATTTCGCAAATTGACTCTCTACGGCTTGACTAGGCCCCAATCTATCAGAAAATCGAAACAAATCTCTGGGCAAACGATTTTAAGTAGCCCGCAAGACCTCGAGTTCAACCCTGATTTAGCGAAAAATCGCGACATTCCAGTGGTTAAAATAGCGTTATACGGCCCGTCACGCCACTGTTACCGATAGATACGCTTTAAACAATTTACTTAAAGGTAGATTAAAAGTCAATTCGAAATTAAATCTTTCAGTAAACCTATTATTCTCATTGATTGTAGCATTTTCTTCAGATACAACATATAGCGTCCCCGGGGTAGCGTCACACACTTTCCAGTTCAGTTTCAGACTGGCTACTTCCCTCAAAAAATGGTACATAAACAGAAAAAAAATCAAAAAACTAAAACTGTTTACTGAACGAATTTTTGCATTGCGGAATATTTGCAAATTAAATCATCGCCAAACAATGCCATTTGTTTTATAAAAACTAATCTCCTTGAAGCAATAAATATTTTCGACCAAGTATTGGTGCAATTGTTCTTTTCGAAGTCCTTATCTTGCGGGCTCTCAAAACCCGGGGGGTACTCAACAAATTTTTATACGGGGAGGCTCCGCCCCGAGGTCCAACCCCTTAGCCTTTTATATACCATTTTTCACAAAAGGTAGCCCTTTCGTATCCCTTCTATTGACAAATGGTACCCCTTTCACATACCTTGTTTAGAACTTTGCATTCCTTTTAACTGCTGTAAATGCATTGTCATTTAAATAGGAATCAATCACAAAAATATAACGTTTTCCCGACTTTATAAAGCCATAAAATTCATCTGTTCGGCCCTTTCACAGACCCAAATGACCGATTTCCCTACCCTTTCATATACTTCGGGCGGATCCTCCCCGTATAGGCCATTATAGGGAGTATCCCCCCTCTCCCGGATCTCAAAACTGACAAAAGGCTACGTGGATGCCAAAGAGGAGCCTATATGCTTGTATGACATCGTGTATGAATCATGAAGCTTCTGGATGGTGCTTGGCCAGGCGTACCATCAACTCAGTTTCAGGTTGTTTTCGACGTTTGAGGGGAAAAATTCTTGAAATAAACGGAACGTCTGAAAAGGCATTCGGCTATTTTCCTGTTGCAAAATTCCCGGGCCAGGCAGAAATTTGGATTTCATGTCTTCAAACCCATTTTCGAATATTAGTCTCAGGCTTTCGCGGCTGTTTTTCGTTAAACGAAACTGACTTAGCCAAATGGTAAACGGGATTACCCGGAACGGAATCAAAATTAATCAGTCCTGAATTCTCTTTACGAAAACCGTGAAGCGACCGGTTTACCCATGTAAATAGTAGAAAAGCCTTGTGTCCAAAAGCCCGCGATACAGCTTCCTCTCATCGCTATCTGCCGCTAGAGACATTTCGTCAAAGAGCGGTGAGAGGCGGGTGTATCGCAGACTATGCGTCATATATCTTAAGTACCTCGAGGGGCCTTGTTAAGTGCATAGTAGATCGTAGCAATGGCAGATCGTTGCAATATCTCTAATTACTTTTTAAGAGACACCAAAAGAAAACTCGCTATTCCTCTACACCAAACAAATGTTACAGCACTAACACGCGCCCTCAATGTTTTTTTTCTTCTTGTTGTTTTTTCTTGTTTTTTTTTTTGTTGGCGGGGAGTGAGTGAGACTGGGAAGAGAAGCGAAAAATACGTCTAAAAATACGATAGAAACTGACAAAAAAAAATAAAAGAAAGAAATTAAGAAAGAAAAAAATGACAGTTTCGCAGTCTAAAAGCAGTTGAAAAGTTAGTACTACCAAATCCGTTCCCGCTGATCAGTAACAAAGCGCCAAAAGTGCTCGACGCTCAAGTTGAATATATACTATAAAAAGTTGGAAATGAATGAATGCACGTAGTTAGCCTGTAACAGGCCTTCATATAGTTGGGGAAAAAGCAAAGAAAAATTAGCTAGAAAAAATGGCGAAAGGGCGGGGTTAGGGAGAGAGGGCGAAAGATCCTCCTACTCTCTCCCTTTTACTCTCTTCCACGTTTGTTTTCCTCCATTCCCCATTTCGCGCCACTGTCCACTATCCACTGCCCACGACACCTCGAACAGGCTAGTTCATAGTGGGCCAGAGAGTGTTTCCCAAGCCGATGCAACGGATCTATAGATGTCCATTTAGGGGCAATTGAAATTTAAAAGCTCCGGCATACTCACGCTGCAACTATTCCTATTTTGGCATGCCTAAAAAGCCACTTTTTTCTATTTTCCGTTTTGCTGTATAGTAAAGTTTTTGGCGATTTGTTTTTGATGATGGCGTTTCATCGTCGATCGAAACGAGTTAAAATATTTTCTGAGACTTTCTTTACAAAGTACCTTTATAAGCGTGATCATAATACATCGAAACGTACATGTATACTTATACATAATTACTCGAAAGAGAAAACTCGCAAGAAAAAAGAATGTTCTAATTAGTTAATATTGGTTGTCCTCGTCTTAAATTTAACGTATTTATGCTTTTTGAAGGATGCTTAAATTAATAAAACACACCACTGTACTTGTTTAAAGTCTGTTTTCGTTGGGCTCGGTCGTCGGCGTCTTGCCGATGTCGCTCAAAAAAGCCGACCTTCTGGGCAATTCTGCACTATATATTGTATCCAAACAAACTGAGTCTTCTAAATAAGATAAGTGTATTGAAAGATGTAATATAGATTGTATGCTAGAATTTGGCGTGTGATCAACGTTGAATAGAATGTTTAAGTGCATCTATCGTTAATTAACACCGCTGGCGTGACGGGTCGTGTAACGCTATTTTTAAACAATGGAATATCGCGATTTTTCGCAAAATTAGGGTTGAACTCGAGGTCTTGCGGGCTACTTAAAATCGTTTGCCCAGAGATTTGTTTCGATTTTCTGATAGACTGGGTTCTAGTCAAGCCTTAGAAAGTCAATTTGCGAAATTTTAAGTCACAGCGCATTGTAAAAATTTGCATTATTTTATCCCTATAATTTTGAACGGTAAAACTGTCAATAGGGCCTATTTTTAATAATACCTTTTTGGCCATAAAATCATTACAGCTTTCACAAATTTTAGAAAGAAAGGGTCATAAAAACTATCTGTGCTCTTCAAAGGCTGCCAAATCGCTGTGGTTTGTCGTACGAGTCAATGAAATTTGTGTACAATTTCGTTTTACCGGAAGTGAATTTTGCGCTCCGAACGGACAAAATGAGTTTTCTCGAATTTTGACAAAAGAACACGCTATTTGGGAAAACTAACTACAACATGTTTCGTTACTCATTAAGGGTTATCGATGAGCCAAAAACGAGCGAAATTCGAATTTTGAAGTTGTACCACAAAAAGTCGATTTTGGTCCATATTTGCAGACAGTCGCTCTTAATTGGTAGAGCGCTGCACCAGTATCGCAGAGGTCAAGGGTTCGAATCCCGTAGAAGCCTGAATTTTTTCAGCCTTTCTTTTCGCAACTGCATAAGTAGCGTATGTAACTGCGATGATCATCCTTCATTTAATTCTTCACTTCGCAGTTCACATATATGATTTTCACATATTCATAACTTCAAACAGCAGTGTATTTGCTATTCAAATGTAGACAAGTGAATCAAAAGAATCTTTGTTTAAACAACCAACGGGCTGGCACATTAATATTAGTAGGTGACGTCAACGTGAGTATCGCTGTAAAAAAAAAATGGACATTGAGACTTTTAATCAAATTCAGACAACGACAGCCAGCCAACAATATTTGTTGGCTGTCCAGACCCATAATTACGACGTTGTCAGAAGGATCCATTGCTCTAATGGAAGTTTCATATGCAAAAGCCGCACGATATTGCAACAGAAGGTGACAGCAATTTTTTTGTGTCAAGTAGGGATTTACGCTTTCAGCTTATCGCTGCCTTTCCTTACAAAGTCGATCATTTCTAGCAAAAGCGTGAGGCCTCGTTGCTGCACTTCTTGTAGAATGTAAAAAGTTTCACGCATGAGTCACGCTTGAAAAGTTTGACCAAACCCAAATGTGTTAAGTTGTCCGATTATACATGTTCGTACCTACGTTTGGATGAAAGAAAAATGTCGACATCAGTTGCAAAGAAATTAATTATAGTGTAACAGTAATAATTCTTTAAAAAGGGGTCTCCGCGCGCTAAGCGTTGCTTTTACTAAGTAAACTGGGTTATTCATCAAACGACGAGAAGTAACAACTAAGAGAAGTTACCTGATAGTCAAGGATGGCACCAACTTCGCGCATTGCCTTCCATTAAAATGAGAGACAATTTGCTCAATTAGACAATTATTACAAAAAGGAAGGAAGAGGCTGCGATAACTACATCCCTTCATATGCCATTTTATATACAAGGATTTTAAAATCCATTATGTGTGGATCTTTGCATCAGACATAATCATTTCGTTAATTGTTTAATCCATAACTGGTGTTTGTTGTTCTTATTTTGGCTATAGTTCAGGGGCACCCAACGATAATTTTCGGAAAATTATCTGTTCGGAAGACGATTTGAGATCTAGAATTTTCGGATCATTTTCTGTTAAATTTCTTGCTTGCCTGCCTCTCCTAGGATTTTCGAACATCAAAAAAATGGTATAATTGCCCATTTTTAACAGATTTTTACCCTAAAAAGTTCACCTAGAATTTTCGGGAGCCTTTTTTTCTGGCTGAAATTTTCGAAAAGGTAAATTTGATCCCTATAATTTTCGCATCACTATACTTTCAGCTAGGAAATCCGAAAAGATGAAAAATTTTTAGGGGATAAAAATAAGCCTTTATCTATCGTTTAAATACTAAATTACGTTCAACAATGCTATGTTTATGTGGTTTTGAACTATATCCTCGTTGGGTGCCCCTGATAGTTGCATGATAACTAGTGGATTGTGCTCAAGACATGTATGAATAGTAAAATTTTTAAGTTTGCGAGATGTTTTTTTTCCCCATTTAAAGTTGTTTTCTTGATTATTCCATTGAATCGCGTTGTGTAGCTACGCGCGGAAACATGGCCCCTAAATTTTCAAAAGCTCAAAGAAATACATAATTTATTGCATTGTCACAAAAATGGACATTTTTTTTTTTTGGTTTGATTTTAGCTTTTTTTTTCAGGGAAAAATTACACCAGCTAAATATCGTTTTCATAGGATCTTCTTACAAGGCTGTTGTGGAGCTTAAGCAAACACGACAGTAACTAGTTAGGTTACGTTCACACGCCACCGGACACCTTATTAATAGGAAGATAGAGGCTGTAATAACTACATCCCTTCATATGCCATTTTAAAGACAAGTATGAAATCTATTATGAGCGGATCTTGCGTCAATTACATTAATTTGTTTCATTGCTTAAGCTAAACTGCTGTTTCTTGTTCTTATTTTGCTATAGTTGGGTAATAACCAGTGGATTTTACTCAAAATATATATGAACAGTCAAATTTATAGTTTGTCAGATATCTTTTCACAAGTTAAAGTTGTTTTTACAAGTGCACCATTGTATGGCGTTATGTAAATAAGCGCGGAATCAAAATTTCATGGCCCCTAATAGCTCCAGAAATAAATAATACACCGCATTGTCAAAAGGTGACAAACTTAACATGTTTTTTGTTTTTACCGATTCTTGCAAAGTCTGCTCGACTTCCGAGACGGACTCTTTAGGGCACCAGGTTCACAGGCGAAAACTTATACAGTTTTTTAACAGTAAAAGAAAGAGGGAACAACCCCTTGAAATCTTTGAAATCACTTTGTGCGTACGTGTTACCTCATTTTCCTCGACAAATTGAAATCCTAGCCATTTTTTCAGGGAAAAGTTATATTAGGTAGATATTCTTTACCTAGGGTCTTGTTATAAGGCTCTTAAGGAGATCAAGCAATTACGACGGTATCGGCGGTGAAAACGTCAGTTGAAAAGTAAGTTCACTTTCAGTTTCAATCGCTTTTACTTATGCTTTTTTCCCCCGTTTTTCAAATGTTGGCAAAATTTTCTTGTCTCGAATTCTAAAGGACTGTACCCAAATCCTGAAAAAAAAAATCCTTGTGTTGTGATTTCGTCCTCCATAAAACGTGAAATTAGAAAGTCTCGCGTTTTCATGGAATAAAAAATCGTGATGCTCGTGCAAAGCTTTTCAGAAGTTGCTCTGTTGATTTTCCCGTTCTCGTTGCTGTCGTCGCCATCGTCGTTGCTAAAGCTCCTTGTTATGTTACAGCAGAGTGTTACCTTATGGCTTTGTAACTACTAAAGATTCAGATAAAGAGTGATCTACCTACTGCTTGGTCTACTTTATGAATTAAGTTCCAGTTTTTAAACAATACTAACATTCTTCCAAATTGTCTTGTACAGTCTCTGTCTTATACTCTGGTGGACGGCCTATTTCGAGCCAGTCCCCGATACAGTCCTCTATGACTGGTGTAGTTATAATTAAATTTCGACCCTGCTCGCCATAGTGTCTCCAGTAGCTTAGTGGTTAGAGCATCCGAATTAGAACTCGGAGGGTCGTGAGTTCGCCGATTCTCACCTGGAGCTCGGAATTTTTTCTGAGCTCTCTGATCTTAGAATTCTAAAAATTCTATTTTACAGTCTTGGTTTTGTACGCTAGTGAAAAGCCGATTTCGAGCAAGTACCCGATACAGTCCTCTATGACTGGGTTCTAGTAATTATAATTGAATTTTCACCGTACTTGCCGTTGAGCCTCGGTAGCTCAGTGGTTAGAGCATTCGAACTAGAGTTCGGAGGGTCGTCAGTTCGATTCTCATCTAGAGCTTTTTTCTAAAGCTTTCTATTATTCTTCTTCCAACTTATTTAAGTCATCAGAGACTTATGAGTATACAAAATTGGGCTTCCAGTGTAATAATCATTTATTGGCAAACTTCGTTATCTTCGTATTTACTGGCAAGTCTCTCTCACCATTTGTGGTTGTTTTTCGCAAGTTTTATTTTCATTTGAACAGCATTAGCTAAGATAAGCATTGAGATAAACTTATTAGAGTGACAATTCGTTTGTTAATGTTGATGCACTTGGGGCTCAAATATGGGAGGGGTTTTGTTTAAGGTAGAACTGCTTTCTGGAACAAGATTTTTCAAACAATTACCATTCTCATTATTAATCTATTTTGCCTGATTTTCTTACACTGTATGTTACATCATTAATTTACATTATAATAAACCAAAGTTTCTGTAGAAGCTATCTGGTTTCTCCCTTTTCTTTTTCTAAGCCCTTGGCTGAGTGATTACTAACTCGATGCTATGCGATTGAGATTTTGAGCGACTTCTTGGTTCCAATAAGCGTGAACTGCAGTACAGCATTCTCCTCATCTTTTCTCTGAATCGTTGGTTGATCAGCGCGTATACAAATGGATTGACAACGCAGTTGAACATGATGATTGTGTGAACAATAGGAAATACGACGGGACCGAACTTAAGGCTGGTTGTTACCTCGACGGTGTGCATGATTGTATCTGGGAGCCAAGTGATACCAAATATGGCACTGACTGTTACAATCATTAAGGTCACTCGCTTTCGTACCTTCAGCACAGCCTGCGTAAGAAATTAGAAAACTCATTTACAGGTTGAATTAATTAAAAACGTTGTAAAGAAGCAAGATATACCTTAGGACTGTGCCGGCCAGCTTTGCTTTAGCTAAGTGCGCCTATCTCGCTAGGCATTCTGCCCGGCGCCTCGCATACTCGCCTCTGGAGGAGGCAGCGTGGCCGAGTGCTCAGCGTTTTGGGCTCGCAATTCGGCGGTCCCGGGTTCGAGTCCCACTCTAGCCACCTGCTGGATTTGCTCTCGGTCGTCTCCAGTTTAGATCCTCGGCCACGCTTGTGAATAGCCAACTGGTTGCCTCTAGCCTGCGAACAGGTTCACTTGTGCGAGCTAGCTCAGGTAGAATTTTGGCGGCCCCTCGCGTGAGGAAAAGTAACCTCTGATGCATTTGAGTATAACATCTGCACGTGCAACTTCCTGTCATTATGTTTACATTTGCTTTGCTCCTGTTGGATAGTATCGACACAAAGAAAGGGGCGAAACTGAAAAATCAATAGCCCGCGTGCAGGCTCACTTTTCCTGGCGTGATGGCGGCAAAACCTTTTCCGGAATAAGCATAAGTGAGCCATCTTGCAGGCAAGGTAGTCTCCAATACCAGTTTCTGCACTGAAGCACCAACTCTGCTGTATGGCCATTACCTTACGCATGAGCACAACCAGATCACCCCGGCAGGGTCAGCCATGAACAGCTAAATCGTCCTCATTAGGACTCATCAGCTGGCATAGTCCCAGGCAATAGGTCTCACTTTTTATGCTAAGAGAAGGGCGACTGCCCATCCCATGTATTTTCATTTCTAATGGGCAACTGATGTTACAAATTTGTATGAGAAACTAACTTATGGATACTAGGATGTTACGAAGTCAGGGACTAGGCTAGTAAGAGGACTAAGTTTTCAACAAATGCACTAAATGTTTACCACTGAGCGAACGTAAAACATCATTGCAGGCCCAAGACTGGGAGAAGGCATCTAAGTCTTTATATTTATAAGAATAACGAAAATGTTTAATGTTAAAACGCTCTTTAGTAAGTAGACGTGATAAATTCTGTAGATTGACAGTTCGACGTTCGTGGAGCTGTATGTTGAGGAAAGTCTGATGTAGTATAAGGTGTAACATTAAATAAGATAGTTACAAATTCGAGTGAGGAGATCAATTTGGTACAAGTGTGGCTTACAGCATAAAGTGCGATCTACCAAATATAAACAACTTTCCTAAACCTCCGTCATTTCAAAATTTCTGTGTTAAATTTTATCTAAATCATCTCTAATACAGCCGAGATATAAGCGTTTTAAAAGAAATGGCGTAAGCCAAATTTTGCCTTCTGAATTTATTCATAGATAGGTGTCCCCCGCGAGCTTAACCCTAACCTCTGTTACCATTGAGAAATATTTGAATATCAGTTCTGTCACAAGGTGTGTCGTCGACCATTTTCTTATTGGGATTGGTATATATTTGAATAATAAAACAAGCATTTTTTAAGTATCATCTTTGTTATAGATATATATTAATTAAACCCTGGAACAGTATCGGACAAACAGTACCAAATAGTTAACAAGTAAACAAAAGAAAATATCATTCCCATAAAGCAATTTGTTTTCCCCCACAAAATTTTGCATGACATCGTTTTCAATTTTTTTTGAGACTGGCGACCGTACTTTAAAAAAAATTAAAAACAAACTTTGGAAAAATATTTGGGGAAAACAAGGTGCGTTATTGGGAATATGAATCTAGCAGATAGTGCGTAGTACTCCGCTATCTGTTCCAAGGGAAAGTAAAATCACTCTAGCTATTAAGACAGAAGTATAATCAGAAAGAATATTGCATAAGCTCTACTAAATCTCATCAGAGGAGCTTAAGCCTAAGCGTTTCTATGTATTAAGGTTTTGATATGTGACAAAAATCTACCTTCTGTCGATGTGTGAGATGAACGTTGTTGCTCCTGGTCCACAAGGAGTACAAGACTCTGGAATATAACCCAATCATCACCGCAATCGAAATAACAACCATGGAAAACCATAAGAAAAAAGAACCTTTGCGTAGCCAATTTTTGTAGGAGGGCTGCCTCTCGGTGCAGAACTTTGATTCGCGTTTTCTGAATTCATTGTCTAATGCCATGTTTATAACTCCCGGGATTTGCAAAAATAAAGAAAAGACCCAAAAACAAGGTATAATGATCTAGGAATGGAATATAAAAACAACATTAGATTAAATCGAACTCTGCTAAGAATTTACATTTTCAGTTATTTACAAAGCTTTTACTTTGTGCTGTGCCACAGGTGAAAAAGTAGGAGCGAGGACTGGATTGAGACGGAAGTAAATATTAAGTAGTGAGGACTACGATTTAGTTCACTTAACCCTCTCGGCCAAAAGCTAAGGCATGATGTTTCATGTGTGTGAAAGACTTGTTTTAGTTGTCTGCCGTTGCTGTTCATACTATACTGGATATCCGGTATAGTTAGAATATAGCCATAATCAAAGATACTCTACGGTAATTCACTTCAGTACATCTTGTTGCACTTGGTTAGGGATTCTTATAATTTCCCTATTTTATGCGCTGCTAATGCTAACTTAAATTCCTGATTTGAGTTGAATGATCATTCTTTGAATTTTTTTTCAACTTACTCATCTTCGTTATGCATTTACCAAACAGCGCTGGCTTATTGTTGGGTGTTGAAACTGCAACATACCTTCAGTCTTCGCATGGTAAATTTTCCTTTGCCGCCAACAGGGTATATAACGCTTAAGCATCGTTCCGTGGCAATAGCAACCAGAGTTAAGACTGAAGAAAAAGCCCCGACCCATGCAATGGTTCCCCGTGTCAGTGCTTTGCAAAACACCTTGCCAGTCACTCCCTCTGGGTGACTGTTAGTGTATCCCAACACCACGCCTGGTAAAGAAAATGTTGTATAGATGATATCCGCTACCGCGAGGTTCACCAGTAAGTAATCTATGGGATTTCTGTGAAATGAAATGGTAAAGTTACTCAACGCATTGTAACGTGGTATATCACGGCATTTTTTCGAAAATAGCGATAAGAGGCGAAAGATTGGAAAGGAAGCAACCATAATTTTCAACCCCCCCCCCAAAAAAAAATAAATAAATAAATAAAGGTGATTGATTGGCGAAAGAAAGATAGGTTTGGTGAGAGTTTCGAAAAATCTGGGGTTCCATAAATTGGGATTATCTACTGTTTATTTATAAGTTATTCGGCTTCTTTTCATCAGTTGTATGCGTAAATGACAATATAGTGGTATCAAGTGGTTAAGGGGAGTTGGAAGTATCACTCCATAGCTTTCTACAAGGCGACCATGTATTTACCTCATGTCTCGATTCTTCTTAATAATGGCACAAACAAAAGAGTTTCCGGCGATACTTGTGATGATAAGCACTGACGTTACTATTGTCACAGCAATTTCAGTGGATTCCGACATGACTTTGTCAGTGTTGGTCGTGATAACTGGAATAAAAAGAAATATGTATTTAGCTAAGAACATTCCATTAACCCTTTTTCACAAAGAGAACTTTCAGTGAGAGCTTCCTTTCCCTTTCTCAGAGTAGGACAACCAACGGTGTTGCTCGAGTAAAAACTGTAGATTGAAGTTTCTTGTGTTCGACTTAGTACAAATTTTTCGGAGCTTTGCATTACGCCTGGTCACGCTTTTAGTCATACACCCGCTCCAAAACCAACCTAGTACGTAGCCTCCCACACAGGCGTTTTTAGGGGAGCTCCTTTCCCATTATTTTATAAGCGTAGTAAGTGACCAATCAACAGTTTTGAAATAAAGTGTTGGCAGGCAAAACACGACTCATAAGCTCGTTGTAGTGTAAAAACGTAACCCCAGAGTTATCTTTTTCCTTCCTTGTTTTTCGTCGCTAAGGTTATGCAGTGCACGGATTATTCTAAAATCTGACCAAAATCTTACTTTTAGCGCTCTGAGTCTAACATTTGTTAGAGGTCATAAAGCTTTCCCCAGTGTTTCACGCAAATCGAGTAATAATCGGGTTATCCTGCAGTTACGGTCAACTTTCCAGAATTTAGAAGGTACAATGTGATTGCCTAAGCTCGGGAAAGGAATGTTTTTCTCGGTTGAGCAGGCGTTTTTGGGGAGGGACGAAATACGAGCTCCCCTAAAAACGCCTGCGTGGGAGGCTAAGTTTTACATCTCTCACGTTTTATTCATGTTTTGATTGTCAGTTATAATTTTGCAAGGTATTATGCAGCTTTTTTTTCCCTTTGGCGGACTATGTCAGAATGACGCATGAATGAAATGTCTGAAAATGGTTTAAGCATTGCTTGTAATTTGCGCCGGTGTTTACACATTAACTAACATTGTTTATTTTCGCCGAAAATAAATTACTTATACCATTTGTCTCATGTATTGTTTTAAGGAAAGACTCGTAACTTTGTTGTAGGGCAGATTTAACCGCAATGTAATACTGTACACAACACGCAAAGGGCAGTTTGTGTACACAAAATTATGATTATTCATGGAGGGAAATGTTAAATAGGTTATCAATCTTCCTGGGTCTTTTCGCCAGAAGATACATAAAGTATATTAAACTTACACCAGTTAAGGTTACTGAGTATCAAATATTATGATGTATAATCGAAAAGGTAGTTTACACGTAAAGGTTTGTCGGTCCGATTTGACACTGATCACTGATCCATGCCTTTGTATCTTCGCACCTTGATTACTGTAACGCACTTCTATTTGGTCTACCTAAATATCAGCTTGATCGTTTACAGAAAGTCCAGAATGCCGCGGCTAGAGTGACTTTTCAGATTGCGAAATTTGATCATATCACACCCGCTCTTATCGACTTACATTGGCTTCCAGTAACGTTTAGAGTTCAGTTCAAATTGCTCCTTTTTGTTTACAAGTAACTACACAACCAAAGTCCATCATACATTAAAGATCTTTTATCCCTGAAACCAGCTGCTAATTATGCTCTTCGTTCGTCTGCACAATCTCTTCTGTTTGTTTCAAAAGTCACCTGCTCTACACTTGGGGATCGGGCTTTGCTCACGGTGCACCTGTTTTATGGAACTCGTTGCCATTAACTATAAGAACAAGTAGCAGCCTCGCCATTTTTAAAAAGCAACTTAAAACATTTCTTTTCAAGAAAGCTTTTAATTTGTTGGAATAGTTCTAATGTTTAATTTTTTATACTACTACATAAGAAATTTCTGCAATTTGATTGGCTTAGAGCAGTGGTATTTCAGCTTAATTTGAAATACCTACATGTGGAAATTACAAACCTTCTGTGGCTAGTAGTATAAACAAATAATAGCATGATTTGTACGTGATATTAGGCATAAATACTACTTGTGATATTTCAAAATTGTCTCAAATTTCACTCGCCTAACGGCTCGTGAAATTTCGTATAACAATTTTGTGAATATCACTCGTGGTATTTATGCCAAATATCACTACAAATCATGCTATTACCTATACAAATTAGTTTGGAATTTTCGAATTTCATTTTTTTAGATTTTACCATAGCATAGCATAACATATCACTGTTATTATTATAGCTTTCAGGGATTTTTAAATTTTTTATTTAATATTTATTCATTAATTTTAACTTAATGTAAAGCACTTTTGAATATTCTTCTATAGTTTTAGCCCTATACAAATTCATTATCGTTATCATTATCATTATCATTTTGCCGCAAAGAAAACAAAATCGGCCTAGCTTACCATATGGGTAGAATCCCTTTCAGACGGAAAGGTTGAACCATGAACATAAACTGTGAACTGGACGCAGTCAAAGAGTTCCGTGAATGACAACCAACCTTTATAAACACTTTTTCATGGGCTATAAGCTTCTCAAGGGGGTGTAGTGGCGGGGCGGGGGGGGGGGGGTGAGATGGGGGGGGCAGTGATGCATGTTTGGGTTGGAATTCTTTCCAAGACTATTATTGTGATCGAATTTGGGTTGGAATCCTTTCCAAAACTATTACTGTGATCGAATTTGATTTACATTTTTCTCTTTTTGTCTTCTTGTTTTAAAATATTTTAAGTCTAAATTTCTGGATTTTCATAGATTGGACTTCATTCGTTGTAATTTTTTTGATGAGCTCCTGTTTTTCAGTAATTACAAGTATAAATGGACGCTTCGCTTTTAGCCTTGGTTAAATCTATATATTAAAACTATGCGAGAATTGACTCACTGGCGGTAAAACAAGTTTGTCTTGGGCCGGTTTAACACGCAACTAATAGCAGAACCACTCTTTGCTATCTTCAACAACTTTTCGCACCCTATAACAACCTGTTAAATACGGTTTGATTCGTGGCTAGTAAAAGCACACAACGCCTCTTTTCAAGTGGCACGTTTTTGTTGCCCTTAATGTTCCGTCTTTATTTGCTAGTTCCTCGGTAAATTCACGATATAAAGAGTATTGAATCTAGCAGATAGTTTTTAAATGGCAGTTATCATCCGTTTAGTGGTTGGTTTCTGCCATTTTCTCTAGTTCTAAGAAAACAGCTGAGCTAATGCAACTTCCTCAGGGCTTCTCATAGGTTGACGTTTTTTTTTTTTTCTGTCAATATTCCTTACAATTGAGGTCATTGGTATTGATATCACAAACGTCTTGTTATTTCGGTCAACGATAGTCGGTAGTTATGAAGAATTAACTGCGCGATTTGAGCCATCCAGAAACAGAGAATTATTTTGAATAAAATAATAATAATCCAAATATCCAGAATAATGTGAAAACAAACAATCGTCGATTTCTTAATGTCTCGTTTAACACTTTCTGTCGTGTGGGATGAAAATCTAAACGTTATCACGTCTTGTTGTTAAGTCAAAACGTTCCTTTCCTATAAAATGGAGACTTTTTGTTTGGCGAATTAACAGATGAAGCTATACGAATGTGATAGAAAAAAAAAGGAGAAGTATTAATTAGCATTGTGAGTACTTAATTTGAGCAAGTCATAATAGGTCATAATAAGAAAACCTTTACATCCATCCTGGCGAATTGAAAATTTCACACAAAAGAGTATGTGGGTAAAAACCTTCCTTTTCTTAATTTTTGATGTACAGAAACTTTCAATTATTATTTACAAAAAGAAGTGTTTTTAAACGGGAATTCTTGTTAGACATTTTCATTCATCGTTCTTGGCGCGATTTTCTCCATTGTTGAAAAGAAGGGTAAACGACTCACCAGATGATATTCCAAGAAAAAAAAAAAAACCTGATTTGAAAAAAATCTTGTTCTTTTCGCTCCTTATTTGATGGCTTAACAGTTAATGCACATATGTATGCTTTGCAAACAATAAGTGAACTGTCCACACAAATAATGTAAAAATAATGTTCGAGTGTGATTCTTTTCTTCAAAGTTTTAAGACGGACTCAAATTTCATCTCCCTTATATGGTAAATTACGTCATAGTTGACAGGAATATCATTAATTTTAGACGAAACAGGACGCTGTTAGTAATTACTACAACAGGTGCGAGGTAGTGCGACCTCATTAATGTCAATCTCTTATGTAAATTTCGATGGTATCTTAGGGTGCTTTCCAAAAGTCAGAACTGACTGACTCGACGGGACATTTTTTTTCAAAGAAATATTAATTTTTCTCGAATTATTTGCTAAAACCCATTACAGCCGTGCACACCGTTTAATAATAAAGTTATGTGGTTGGATAGTACTAATTGATGGTGAAATCGTCCTTGCGAATGCAATGTTTTGGCCATCCAGTTCTGAAAAATAATAAACACTCAAAAATATTCCTCTGATATTTTTAAACAGCGATTTTATTCGAACTTTGCGCTTTTAAAAAGGCTGCATTGTGGCTAAAGCGAGCTTCGTAATTGGGTAATTATACTTCTATGTGACTCAGTTGGCGATAATACTTGGTTTTAAAATGAAAGTTTTCGTCACGGCTAAGTTTGTAACGGGAAAAAAAGTAAGATTGCCTAATGAAAAATAATTTTTTAATTGTAACTTTTGAATTTTTGAAAAACATATCACTCTTTTTTATTAGTGCCTTTTATTCTCCAGACTTTGCAAACATAATCCAAAAAATATGTGTTATTAAGCAAGCTTTTTCAGTCAAAATGACTGGGTATTGGCCAAGTTCTTTTTTGCATTGTTATTTACCGAGACCAAATAAAGGATTTTAAGTATTTTCTGCGGGAACAGTTATTGAATTCTACTGTCGTCGGATCTGAAGAATGATAGAGTTCTCGAAGGGTGTTATCCGCCTCGGAATAATTCTTCAGGTTACACTCATCCTCATCCGATAATTGTTAAATATCAGCTCAGACTTGCCAAGACTGGTCCTTAGACTATTCAAGGGGGACATAGAGAGACTGAAAAGGCCGAAATTGTGAAAAAGCGAAAGCTGAGAAAAAGGCTAGGAAAAGGATTTCATTAAAGTCTTCTATCCCTGGTCACATCCTCCACCATTAATAATTTGCAAAACGTATTATTAAAGCAAGGAGCTTTAGTGCCTTATTTTCCACTTTGAAAATTCAGCAAATATATTATGGTCACTGTTTTTTTTCTCCCAACAAAGGAAAAATGACAAAAAAAGTAACAAAGTAGACAGAGGTTTTTTTTTATTTATTTGTCCATAAAATTTATTTATTTCGAGTCTGTGTACTTTATCGATATCTATTTTTATGGGGGGAGCCACAAATAAATATATCTTATTCGACGGTTTAGTGTGTAGTATCGTGGAATATTTTTATTAGTCACGCCGTATTTTGGCGAGCCCGTAGGGCTCAAAATACAAGAGACGAGTAAAAATGCCCCAAGATACTACACAATAAACCGTGCAATAAGAGATTTATTATTTAACTGGAGATGTTTTAAAATAGAACTCAGTAAATAAATCAAACGCCAATGCGTGACAGATTAACGTGACTCCTTTGCAAGTCCAGTGTTCGCGCGCTTTATGCAATGTTGTTGCTGATTGATCTAAAATGAAAACTTGTCAAACAACTTTACCCAGCAAATCAAATTTTGTCGGATTTCTCGGGTTTTCTTCGGCGCTTTGGGGTGCTACCTTTCAACATTTGCTAGGAAAACAAAGATGGAATGACAAACAATTGTGAGTCGAGGCTTATGATGGTCTTCCGGTTCTTATGTAAAACCGACTGCAAGAAGGTAAACTGAGCAGAGAAAATTGCGATGGAAAGACGAAAAAATTTGCCACGAATTGAAGGAGTTTTAAAGAGCTACTCGTAAGCAACGTCACCGTGCATCTCATGCACACGCTCAGGTCTGTTTTGATCTTCTCTGTTGTATTTTGAACTTATAATGTGTTTATGTTCTGACTATTTGTAATAAGTGTTGACATTTCATTCTCGAGGCAACGTTATTCTGAAAACACGGTTTTATTCAACCTTCCAATTTCGGAAAACGACGCATTTTCTGCCATGTGCGACGGTCTTTTGGAGTACAAATATCGTGAGATATTTGTACTCGTTTTGGGTGTTATTTGTACTCTACTGAGTGAGGTTGAATAATAATAGTCCATACTTTCTTAACCTTCCCAAACGAAATGACGCGAACCATTTTATTTTCCAACCAGAACTTCCGGTTCTTACATGTAAATAGTACGTTCCAATGGACAAAGTTTTTATCGTTCAGAATCACGGGGGGGTAGCCAGGGAGACTTAGGCGTTCAGCTTATATCTTTAATACTGAACATCTATGTTATGGTAAAGTTACCAAATCAAGATATCCGTTGGCCAGTATCCATGACCGATATCGTAGCCTCAGGTGTTTTTTGGTGACCTGATAATAGTTTTAGTTTTCTGTGGGATCGCAGGCTAAAGTTGTAATTCTTTTCGGGGGTGTTGAGTTTGATTGTCTCCTATTACAGTGAGACCAACTTCCTCCAAAATGTTTTCACATTTGTTCCATTTTACTTTTTAACGTATTTGTGTACTTTTTCATCGCTTAGCTGTTGGGATTAGTGTGCCGTTCATACATATTCACTTATTGAGCGTACTTTGGGGGGGGGGGGGGGGGGGGGGGTGGAGGGACATTTAAAAGTATAATTCTCACGGCTTCACTTAATGCCTTCTCGCTTTAGTTACACTTCAAGACAATTCTTATTTCAGGACAGGTTGATGAAGCATTTTTAGCATTGCTTACAGAGAACTAAACCAGAGTTTTTCACCCGCCATTTTAACTATCTTCTCCTACTGCCGTTAAGTTATGACATACAGGGAGGTTCTGTCAAGGTTTGGGGTTATTCGAGACTGATTATTTTGTTTGGTGCTTGGTTGGGAAATAATTCGTCGCTTTAAGTCATCAGGATTCTTTAATCTAAATTTATGTCGGAGCGACTTTATAGATTGAAGGTTTTAAAACCGTCATTACCGGACTTGATGACTTTCAAGAGCGGCATCTGAGATGAGCTTGAGTAATAGGTCTTATCATGTTTTTCGACGCCATGTTGACGAGTGGGTAAACGCGTGAGAAATTACAGTGTTTGAATGGGAATCCAATGTCGAATAATTTCCGTAAAACGGCAGTTCTGAAAAAAATATGAACTGTAGACTAAAGCTACACAGAATAAGCTGTAAGCTGTAAGCTGAAAGCATTCCTCTTATCATAAATAGTAATTTATACATATATATATATATATATATATATATATGTATTTTTTTTTCTTCCTTTGCTCTTTTATTTTGTTTTGTTTTGTTTTGTTTTTTTCTTTTTGTCATTTCGCTTTTTTTAGCCTAGAACTATGATTAGTACGACTATCTAATATACTTATTTAAAGATTTACTGTAGCTCTGCCATTGATTTTCCCGTGTGTAATTATGATAATATTTTGTTCTAATTGTCTAACTGAGGGAGCCCATTCCTTATAAGCCCGGTGGCTTCTCTTGGGCTTCCTCGCCATGAGAGTTAAGGTAATTAGATTTTATTTGATTTGTATAATTTTTTGGCAAACAAAACAATAAACAATAAACAATAAAAGGATTCCACTATCACATTTTGGGGGCCTCTTACTGTGCTTAAATTTCTCCAGTCTAGATTTTCCATATATTCGTCTGCAATTTTTCTCGGGAAATTTTTACTGTTAAATGTATAGAAAATTTTAAGAAGTGGCTCTAGCGCTAGAGCAGCATGTAACGACCTCAATTTTTTTCAGTAGAATCGGTAGGAGACATCACTCCTTACAAACGTTTTTGTTATTTAAATGTGTAACAAGTGAAACAAAGGAAACTTTTGTTTAAAGTACCAACGTGCTTCTGGTTGGCACATTAATGGGTTATGTAGCAGCTGCTCGGAAGAGAAGTCACCAAAGAAGAGACCTTACGAGCAGCTCCTACACAACTGACATTAATATCAATAACTGGCGTCAGCGTGAGTTTCGCTCTAAAAAATCAAAAGGCAGCTAGACTTATTTTCGAATTGCTGGCTGTAGAAACCATTAATTACGTCGTGTCAGAAGGATCTATTGCTTTTACGGAAGTTTCATATGCAAAAGCCGTATCATATTGCATCAGAAAGTGAGAGCAATTGTTTATAATAATGTGGCTGCAGCTACGTGTCAGGTAGGGATTTAAGTTTTCAGCTTGTCGTTGTCTTTGTACAAAGCGGATCATTTATAGCGAAAGCTTGAGGCGTGTATAGTGCAACACTTCTTTGCAACACTTCTTTAGAATGTATAAATTTTTACTCTTGATTCACGCTTCAAAAGTTTGACCAAACGCAAATGTGATAGGTTGTCCGATTATACATGTTCCTAATCTACATTCGGACGAAGAAATGCCGACATCAATTGCAAAGAAAGTGTACTCTTATGATAAGAATTTTTTAAAAAGGGGCTCCGTGCGCTAAGGGTCGTTATTACTAGGTAAATTGGATTATTGATCAAAAGACGAGAAGTAATACTGGTCTAATAATATCAAAAGTTACCTGATAGTCAAAGATGGCAACAATTTCGTGCACTGCCTTCCATTAAAATGAGTGACAATTCGCTGAAATAGACAATTATTGCAAAAAGGGAGAAAGAGGCTCCGATAGCTTCGTCCCTACATATGCCATTTTAAGCACAAAGATTTTAAAATCCATTATGCGTGTGGATCTTTGCATCAGACATACAGTCATTTCTTCAATAGTTTAATCTATAACTGCTGTTTGTTGTTCTGAATCTTAATTTGGCTATATATGAGGGATAACCAGTGGATTGTGCCCAAGATATGTATGAATAGTAAAATTTTACGTTTGCCAGATGTTTGTTTCACAAGTTAAAGTTGTTTTCTTGATTACCCCATTGTATCGCGTTGTGTAAATAAGCGCGGAAACATAATTTCATGGCCCCTAAATTTTCAAACACCCCAAGAGATAAATAATTTCTTGCATTGTCACAAAACTGGAATTTTTTTTTGTTTCTGGTTTGATTCTTGTTTTTTTTTTTCAGGGGAAAGTTATACCAAGGCTGTTGTGGAGCTTAAACAACCACGACAGCAACGACTTAGGTCACGTTCACACGCCACCGGACACCTTAAACGTACGAAAATTTAGACGCCTAGCCGTTTAAAGTTCTGTGTGAACAGAGCAACAATATTGAACGGTCCCGTGTGAACGAAGTGTCCGGTCAAATTTTCAGCCGTGTGAACAAAGCCTTAAAAAGTGAATTCGCGCTATTCCGGTGCTCACTCGTGTAACACTGGCCTTAATTCCGACGAATTAGTAGTGAGGGATCTATTTCAGGCGTGTGTGTGCGTTCTCCCTCGGGAATGGCTTTCTTCATATAAATAAACACGCGTGTAAGCAAATTTGTCCAGTTTGGATTCATGCGCCGTCGAAGCCCCTTGTGGGGGTGGGTAGGGGGGGAGGGGAATACACCCGTTTTGCTTTGGGGTTCGTTTGTTTAACCCTCCTTCCCCTCCATTGTTTCTCTTGCCTTGGTATAGTACTATAGCCTTCTCGCCTGCGGACTCGCATGTCCCGTAACTCATCTCTTGAGTTCCCGACCTTTGTTAAGCGAGCGTCCACTGGGAATAGATTATTATTGATTTTTCCCTTCTCGTTGCTGTCGCTGTTGTCGTCATTGCTTTAAGCTCCTGATACACCTTTTGTCCTTGATTACCAGGAAATAAATTTCATACGTGTCAAAATATCAGCCGATATAATGAATGTGTAATCATTGCAGGAAAATGCCAATAAATTTTGTACCAACGGCCTGCTTACAAGGAGAGAGGGTTTCCCTAGCAAGCGGGTTAAAGTTAGCTCTGGTTTACAAGCAAATTTCACAGGTAGGGTTAGCCTATCACCTGGGTCAACTTTACCAGCTTTGCTGATGTGTTCCGTAGTGCGTGACATTCTTTGAGAGTCGTACAATGTACCTACTCCAACTGTACTTGGTGACCATGGAAACGTTCGCAGTTCAAAGAACCCGAAGTTCGCCGCTAAGTATGGTCTACACCACGCCTGAGAACACACTTGACCGATATGAAACGGAAGCCATGTGCACGATGTACACGTGCAGAGGTTCCATGATTTTAATGAACGGAGAAATTGACAGCTTTTTCTTCAAGTAATATACTTTGTCAACAAGTGTGAAGCCATGTTTTCTACAGAGCAACGTAAGATTTCCAAGTGCACTTGAATCAAGTGCTTACTTGAAATAGGCATTTTCTAGCTTCTTGGAACCCCTGCACGTGCGCATCGTGACATGGCTTTCACTTCTTATTGGTCAAGCGTGTTCTCGAGTGTGATGTAGCCAAGTAAAGTTGAAGTAGGTATACATTTTAGCCGTTTTTGCAATATTTTGCTACAGGATCTGACACTGCTTCATTTCGAGGAGTACGAATTTCTTGAGTGTTTGTCGGAGGAAACTCAAATTGTTGACTCATTTACACACTGTAAGTTACAACCACATACGCTTTCTCAATACACGCTCGCGACTCGTCAGAATTCTTGCTAGTTCTGAATACTATTCGATAACATCATGAATAATGTCAGAGGAAACTTTTTTCCCTTGTAAGTGTGATATCTTTTGTTTCTTTGAATTTCTACTCCTTGGCAGTTCGTCCACGGCTCCCGTGTTTTCTTCAATCAAATAAATAAACACCTTTACGTAAACTATTCAGAGTGTTTCGGGTATTTCACACAGCTCGCAGAGACCACGTTGTTTTAACAATGTAATCTTTCATCTTAATAAAATAATTAAAAACGCCGTCGTCATTCGAAATTTATCCTTGTAAGTATTCGCCATTCATTCAGCGATGAGGGAACCCTCTTTGTCAGAGCGCGTGAGAAAACCATGGAAACAGTTGATCGACAGTATTACAGTCGTAATAACAGGTTGTTGAAATATGTTATAACACAGGCGGCCCAGACGTAGTATGTGTCACTGAATGAGTATATTAATATTCACATGGACAAATTAATGGGATGAGTCGTCGAAACTCCCATGGACTAAAATAGTCTAAATGTCAAAATATAACAAAACAAAGCTTAGATACCTTCAACTGAACGTATCCTTGTCTTTCCTGGCCGGTTTAAGTGGCATTTTGTTGAGTTTTGCAATTGTAGGTACTTTCCACTAAAGAAGAATTAAAGGCTGGCTACAAAACAAACAGACCATCTCCACACGCCTTCACACGAAGCGCTATAAATTCGAGAATAATCGACGAATCCGCTCCAAATAACCATCGGCTAATCTGCAGGTAACGTGTGCTCCTGCTTCTGGCTCGCTTGCTCCACAAAACCCATCGCAACTGCACAATAATTGCTCGCTCATCAACAACCACTGTTGACCTTTACGCTTCGATATGACCGCAAACGACCAGGTTTAATACGCGACGGGAATATTCAAGCTTAGCGACCGCGTTCGCGCAACAATGCAGCACTTGCTATGGGAGGGATGGTACCATTGCTTCTAGGTCAATCGACTGACCGAAGGTTCGCTGCCTTAGTTTTGACCAGAAAACAAAAGGCGATCGCGGGACCGTCCGTAAGTTTTCAACAGGGCAGCCCTGGTTTTCAAGTTCGAATTCTTCTAACGTTCGCTGTAGCCGTTATAAGCCGAGCTGTCGTGAATTGTAATAACACTTTGTCGTATTTTGTAATACTTCCTGCTAAGGGCTTATCTACTGTAATTTTCTTTTCAATCAAAAACATTTCGTGACGTCAATGTGAAGTAATTTTACAAAAAAGCGTATGAATTATCAGTTATCAACACGAAAAAGTCCCTAATAGATGCTCTGGTGTTCCGCAGTCTCCGCGGGAAATAAATTAAAGCAAGACTAGATAATATAGCCAAGAATAAGGCGCCACTGTGATATGTGGAGCGCAGGATGGCGCAGTGGTGAGAGCGCTCGCCTTCTACCAATGTGGCCTGGATTCAAATCCCGGCGTCGACGCCATATGTGGGTTGAGTTTGTTGTTGGTTTTCTCTTTTTCTCCGAGAGGTTTTTCTCCGGGTACTCCGGTTTTCCCCTCTCCACAAAAACTAACATTTCCGAATTCCAATTCGATCAGGAACCGGGTAGACGAAGAACCACTTTGTGGATGTGCTACCTCCAAATCATCATTATTATTATTGATTATTATTTTTTTTTTACTCAGTGCTCACCAAATTCCAAATAGAAATTTGAGAACGCGATGAATTACAGCGGAACCATGTGTAACCTTTTGAAACATAGACTTTGGTTGGAGTTAATTCAATGGATTGAACTATTAGAGCTACTAAGTGCAAAAACGTGTTATATTTTTTGTGTAAAACAGTGTCCGTCCGTCTAGTGAAACATTTGTTTATTGATACATCCGGTTAGTGAACTTTATTACTCGTACCTCAAAAAGTAGACAAAAAAAAGTAAACAGCTAGCATAGTGTTGAAAGTTTATGGGAAAAACATCTCTTGCCACCCTGTCATGGTTGAGTGGTTTTCCGTAAAAATCTTTGTAAATTGTGACAATTTCAAACTGTTATAAAACCTGTCTTCAAGCACTAAGTGGGCTCTAATTTTCTAGGTCGTTTCCGAGTTGCCCAAACTTAGTTTCAAAGCAAGGCTAAGTGCATAGTCAGTGATATGAAAATGATTTTGCGGACAATACATATATCCATGACTAGTACATTTCAGTGTGAGTATTGTCAATGTTTTACATTCAAAAGATGCGATAAATTCAAACTAAAATGTACTAGTCATGGAGGTATGTATAGTGTGCATAATTTTGGTAAAATTAGCATAACGTCAAAACAGTGAATGTTGTAACGCAGAGTTTTGACTAGGATAGGTTTGTCTTGAAATTTGAGGGTGTTGCAGTGAATCAATCTTAATGAAAGTTTCAGACCTTTTCTTTTACATTATGAAGATTATGTGAAGAGATTTTAAAAAAATTCGTTTGAGTCGTTTCGGAGATATACAAGAGAGCGCTAAAAGTCCAAATTCTGAATGAAGTTGCACTTGTACAGGTGGTGAGAAAACGGGTTAGTTTTCAGGATCGCAAGAACGAAAGAACAACAAAATTTCCTATCATCAAAATATGATATTAAGCATCATTCTGACGCTACTTAAGAGCGGATGTCAGTAAATATCGACCAGAGGTCTACAAAAGTGAAAAATCGTCTTAAAATTCAAATCCATTGTGATGTGGACAACAAATAACTTATTCAGAAGAATACTTAATTGCACACATTCTAAGTGGTGATTTACTCAGTTTGAACGAAAGTGTAATATTTTGGAGATTTTTCATTATTTTCAATATTTTGAACGTTTTCGTTCAATGAAAAAATGGCAAATTTCAAAGCCCAAAATCGTCGACTGGTACCTCGATTTCAGTAACGAGTCTTATACCACGTTAAAGAGCGTTATCTCTTCTTTCAAAATCTGTTTTCAAAACTACGGGCAACTTAAAAGAAAATGTTGGAGGCCAAAAAATACAAGTAGTACTTTTCTGAAATTTGAGCTTTCCAGACGCGGCGGGCCGATGCTAAAAACTTGGAAAAATACAGTAAGAAATCAGTTTGAGCAATAGTGGTTTCATGTTATCAGCTTTCAGAAACCAAGACGTGTTTATACAGCGATCTGATATAAATTAATGCCGTTTGCTATCAAGAAAGGCAGATTTAAGCTGTCAACTCCTGCCAAGTGCACCAGTCACGTGAAGTTGTCAAAGGGAGGGCAAAGCACTAATATTAAAAAGTCTTAAAATTCAAAACGTTTTACGTCCATGAAATCAGATTTTAGCGTACAAAACAATGTTGTGAATGTCTGTTGTTCGTACCTTAGCATGGTGTTTCCATATATTGGAAATGTCAAGTATCCACACGGGAGAACATAGCAAACAACAACGTTTGAAATCCAAGCGCCGAAAGATCGTAAACGGCAAAGATTGCGTTACATTTCACAGAACGACCGCTTACCACCGTTGTCACTCCTTTTTTCGCTGGAAGCTACGAGGAGTTTCCATTCCGTCGTGAGTGATTCTTGATCAGCGTTTCCTTGAAAGTACGACCCCGGACAGGTGATAACTGAGGACGTTTCGTCAAGACTCCTGTTGTTCAGCTTCAGACTTTAGCAGGTGCGTAGTCAGGATTTTTCCGGAGGTACGCCCAACTTTTTCCACATCTTCTTCCCCCCTCCCCCCCCCCACCCCAAATCTAAACATTTTTTTTTAAGATGCCTTTATTAAAGGTGGGGTTAACGGTTGTAAGCAAAAGCATTTTTGCTGTTTATAAAATGACACAACCTCTAAAATTCTTTAATTCTGTCGGCTTGTTATGTTCATTGACGTCAACCGTTTATCATTAATTCAGCTATTAAAAATCAAGCTTGTAGTACCTCCGACTTCAGTTTACAAATGACTCTTCTTACCCCTTTTTGTCACATTGTTTTTGACCGACAAAAGCATCACACATTGACGTAATTGTGCCTTACTTCGTCTACTCCGAAGACAGGTCGTGGAGAAAACAACGCGTTCACGCTTTACATCATCAAGCTTGCTATATAAATAAATCATCCAAGATTAGGTTCTCCAATTAATGTCGTCGCTTCTCTGGAAACCGATTTTTTTTAGTTATGTTTATTTCATTCTATTTTTTTTCCTCAACGTTTTCGGGTACGCACGTGCAAACCGTGCGTACAAGTAGCTACGCCCCTGTTTAGTCTCCTTAGCCCTGAACGTTCCTCTTTTGCGGTTTTCGCGGGAGTTCAGGATGTGGTCCACCCAGTATTTCACGTCTCTTTTAAATGAGAGGCAGCACTTCTTGTTTACCGTTTCGTTATCAGACAGCGCTTAGGCTCTTAGCCTTTCATTTAATTTTGATCAAATTTTTATCATTTAGTTACTCAGTATACGTTCGATCCTGTCCTTGTAAACTTATACTTTTATACTTTAAGGGAGATTAATTCCTATATTAATTTTTTCTTCGTTTAGTGTCGTCCAAAAGACCCAGTTTTTTGGCGTTTTCTAAAAAAGCAAGAAAAAGAAACGACAAGGTTTATTTTTTTTTGGACTTAGATTAATTCTTTTAATCTAAAAAATTAGCATTATAACATCATTTCGAGGCGTAAAACGTTCTGTGGTGTATCCTCTTTGCTTTTTACCCTTTTTGGGCCTTTTTTTATGAAATTGACCATCAAATTTTCCGCCATATTGAGTTTGTGTCGATTTGGTGACCATGTCTTGTTGTTTTCAGTCTCCACGGCAATGATGCTGGTGTTTCAGGCCTCCCGTTCTCAGATTTCTTGTGATTTTTTTTTTTCACCCCACCGACCGACCTACCCAAAACCAGGAAACCTATTCGACGCTAAACGAACGAAAAGGGGATGACCTGAGCCTTATGGTTTCTTTTTGGGCTTCCTCACCACATTGCTTCTGCGTGTTTCTGTATACTTGTCTTTTGCTTTGTTTTGTTCTTTTTTGTCGGTAAAATAAACTGAAACCGTACAGAGACCCTCAATATTCCCTTTGGAGGTTCTCGAACGCGCATAAAAAAAATGAAAAACGCGATGATTTATTGACCGCAAGGGCAATGGGGTGGGGTTAGGGCTCGTTACTGAGCTCCGGTTCACTCGTACGCTGTCAAATGGTCCCGAAATACAAAATGAAAAATGACTGTGGACAGACTATTCACGTCTAGACATCAAGCATCTTTTAAGATGGGACTTATCGCCTCTCCCTGTTCATGGAGTTGATTCAAGGTGTTGACGTTAATTTCGTGACGCCCTGCATGTTGCCAGGATATGTTTCAAAAGGGCCTTTCCAAAGGTACGGAGTCCGCCGTCACCTTGTAAACCGTGCGAGAAATGATGTACTTCACAAAAACAAAGAGAAGTTATTTTCGATTTGCCCCGCCTCCTATCCCCGAAAGTCCCCGACAGGACCGCTTCAAAGTACTCCCCATGTGGTTTGCGCGGGGGAAAGTAACAGGTCTACCTAATTGCACCGTGCATCAATGAAAGTTTAGCTCAATCAGAAGCCCCTTTTCCCTGGTTATTTCAAGGTGTGTGCACCTCCTTTAAGCTGTTGTTTTCGGTTTTTACTGAAATTTTTGATCTTGAGGAAATTCACAACGACAGGAGCAGGTTATGGGCTTTTTTCCTAGCCCTAATCCTACATCACGGGAAATCCCTCAGGTTAGGCAAGAATTCGATAATCCTTCCATAATCATCCATTTTTCACCGCGTGAATTGGGTATTTTTAGTTTATTTCGAGGAAATACTTTTTGCTTCAAATCCAGGGTGGGCTTTTAAACACATTTTTTAAGCTAAATGGTTTTTGCGAGAATCTGCTTGCCCGAACTTTTCGCATAAAAAACGACAAATACCCGAAAAAAGCTCATGTTGTTGGTGGTGGTGGCATATTTCCGATAAATTCAGCTCAATGTCTCGTGAAGAAGAGTTCAGATCCGTGCCGCGCGCCTCTCGAGGCAAGCGTTCCGTCAAAATGCGAGCCCAAAACAGGTGGTAAGCGGTCAATCTGTGAAAAGTAACGCAATCTCCGTCGTTTGAGAGCAGCCGAAGATGCTCTTGCCGATGCTGTCCTTGATGTTTTTTATTTCCGGTATCTAGGAAACCCATGCTAAGGTATGAAACATACACTAGTAGGCATTGTTCTGTCCGCTAAAGTCTAATTCCTAGACGCAGAAACGTTGTGCTTTTTGAAGTTTATTATTGTGCTTTGCCCTTTGACAACCTTACGTCACTCGTGCGTTTGGTAGCAGAAGATGGCTAAACTCTGCTTTTCTCGTTGGAAAACGGCTTTAAATTTTATCAGATCGCTCGATAAACACGTGTTGGTTTCTGATAGCTGATAACGTTAAATCACTGTTGCTCAAACCACAGGCGGCCCAAGCGCACTATGTGTGGGTTCGGGCTTCAGAGGTCATTTGGTCGGAATATACTAGAATTATTGGTATATTATCTGATGCTAAATAAACGCAAAAATCTTAAAGATTTGAAGTCTTCTTGTTTATCTATCTGTACTAGTAGCCGTTAAGATAACGAAGGTCGATATTTCTTGCATTATTACATGTGATTCGGACCCTTATTGTTCGAATTTTATCACATGTATTCGAATCTACAACGCTAAGAAAAAAAAAATCATGATCACGCGAAATATTGATTCAAAAAGCTCCCTTACCTTTAGTTCATAGCCACTCTGTGTCCTACGGCCGGTTTAAACGCCGTTTAGTCAACTTTCTTTCCATCGAGTACTGAACACTATAAAAGAAGGGAAGGCTGGAGACCTTCCAATTGACCCTCGCCGCTCGAAGGCCAATAAATTCCAAACTAAGCGACCGATCTCCCTAAAATTGCCACCAGCCAGACCGAAGAGTGTACACCTACCCGTTCGACGAGCGCCAGGTTCTAAATTCGGCTGCATGAGCTCGAGGATCGTTGCATTTCGCATCGATTCTGGCCAGCTTCGCTTCGCCATGATGCGCAATCTTAACTGTTATCCCACGAGATTCAAATCTTGGAGCTTAGCGACCGCGTCAGATGGACAAAACGTCACTCTCGCGGGGGGAGGGTCGTCACTTTTGCCCTATCGCAAACCGACACCGTCCGGGGAGCCGGTGCGTTTAATTCGGCCGGAAACAGCTCACGCGTGTATGACACATGAAACCCAAAAACGTCCCAGACTGTCTTTATTAAATCCGGCCAAACTTATATTTAACTACACGCATTATGTAGTGGCACAAAGAAGCCAGTCAATTGATTGGTAAAAAAACAACATGCTAATGGTATTGAAAAAAATTGAGCTTTAAAATACTCTCCTCCGATATTAAAACTACAAGTGACATTTACAAAGCGATTGAGTTTTAAGACGACATTCAAAGGACACAGCATCATAATGTATTTAAATCATGCTTAGACGTGATAAATACCCAAAACCAGTGTCAGATCTGGATATATTTTTAAACAGACTACGTGCTGTGTACAGCTAAACATTGTTCTCTGAGATCGCGTAAACCTAACCCGTAAACCTAACCCGTAAACCGTAAACTTTACGGAGAAATTAAAAGCAGTTACTCTCACATAACAGCAGCTATGGAAAAATTATTATATATTTGAGTAGACATATCTCATAAACGGGCTACAAATTCAACAGGAATACGCGCGAACTGAATAAATTGTCTGTTGAAAATTTAAAAGGTTCTGCTCCACTTACACAATTTTCCCTTGCTGAACATAAACTATACCGAACCGTATCTTGGTCCGCTATATAGAAGCGATATCATCGTTCAAATTTTAAACTGTAAGATCCCCTGAAAGAAGTCTCCTCAATGGAGCAATATGTAAAAGGTTTCAAAGGTTTCACGCCGGTGAAGATGTGCGGCCTGTCACCTCTTGCAAGTTTTTACTTTAGGGCAAAAGTGACGACCCTTCCCCCGCGAGAGTGACGTTTTGTCCATCTGACGCGGTCGCTAAGCTCCAAGATTTGAATCTCGTAGGATAACAGTTAAGATTGCGCATCATGGCGAAGCGAAGCTGGCCAGAATCGATGCGAAATGCAACGATCCTCGAGCTCATGCAGCCGAATTTAGAACCTGGCGCTCGTCGAACGGGTAGGTGTACACTCTTCGGTCTGGCTGGTGGCAATTTTAGGGAGATCGGTCGCTTAGTTTGGAATTTATTGGCCTTCGAGCGGCGAGGGTCAATTGGAAGGTCTCCAGCCTTCCCTTCTTTTATAGTGTTCAGTACTCGATGGAAAGAAAGTCGACTAAACGGCGTTTAAACCGGCCGTAGGACACAGAGTGGCTATGAACTAAAGGTAAGGGAGCTTTTTGAATCAATATTTCGCGTGATCATGATTTTTTTTTTTCTTAGCGTTGTAGATTCGAATACATGTGATAAAATTCGAACAATAAGGGTCCGAATCACATGTAATAATGCAAGAAATATCGACCTTCGTTATCTTAACGGCTACTAGTACAGATAGATAAACAAGAAGACTTCAAATCTTTAAGATTTTTGCGTTTATTTAGCATCAGATAATATACCAATAATTCTAGTATATTCCGACCAAATGACCTCTGAAGCCCGAACCCACACATAGTGCGCTTGGGCCGCCTGTGCTCAAACTGATTTCTCTTTGCATTTTTCTGAGTTTTTAGCATCGACCCGCTGAGTCTGGAAAGCTCAAATTTCAGAAAAGTACTACTAGTATTTTTTGGCCTCAAACATTTTCGTTTAAGTTGCCCGTAGTTTTGAAAACAGATTTTGAAAGAAGAGATAACGCTCTTTAACGTGGTATAAGACTCGTTACTGAAATCGAGGTACCAGTCGACGATTTTGGGCTTTGAAATTTGCCATTTTTTCATTGAACGAAAACGTTCAAAATATTGAAAATAATGAAAAAATCTCCAAAATATTACACTTTCGTTCAAACTGAGTAAATCACCACTTAGAATGTGTGCAATTAAGTACTCTTCTGAATAAGTTATTTGTTGTCCGCATTACAATGGATTTGAATTTGAAAACGATTTTTTGCGACACTTTTGGTCTCGGGCCTGGAAAACTCTGTCCGAGAGCCGCGAAACCAATAACCCCCCCGTACGTGGAAAATAATTATCGGATCGAGGTAAAAATTACATTTATGTTAATAGCTTACCTAGTGCTACTTTGTGAATTTTTTTGAGAATTTTCGATTTTTCACTTTTGTAGACCTCTGGTCGATATTTACTGACATCCGCTCTTAAGAAAACTTTGAGTCATTTATAACGTTTTTATGAAATAATCTATCACGGTTATTGAAAATTTAAGGCTTGAAATACATTTTCGTTTTAGTCGAAATCAAACATACAGAATTTTTTACTTCTTACGGAGATTGTTAGCTAAACACCAAACTTGAAGTTCCTAGTGTTGGATTTTCAGTAGCAGGTCTAGATCACACAAAATTCGGCTTTTATCAATTTCAAAGTTTTTTGTTCATTGCTGTCATAGTGATATCGATTTTACTTAACACTACATTTTCACAAATTTCAATCCATAGCCAATTACTGGTGAACATTTTATAGCGATCGGACAAGGAAAAAAAAAACACTTTTAAGGCGATTGAAAAATATCGGTATGGTCTCTGAAAAACTGTATCGAAACACCTTATATTATAGAAGTATCTTTCAACTGTATTGTCAAGTGCATAAGCAGGCAATTTATGGGATCCTAGAAACAGTAGAAATTTAGAAATCAAGAGGGAGTTGACGTCGTGACTGAACGCTAACGATATCCTTTCAGAAGTGACTAGTAAAAATCGCTTCCGTTGCAATCGGAGACTGGATTATTGTTAACGTGATTTGCATATCTAAGTAAATATAGCACAAAAATTGTTAAGGATAACAAACATTAAAACAAAGAATTAAAAAAACAAAAAAAGTACAATGTACACTATAAGTGATGCCATGGTTAAATTGAAATGAAAAGAATTACCGACTTACTTCAGTCTATGATCTCTCGTAGTCAGGGTTTGTCGTCAACCCTGCTACTTGCAGATATCTTATTATCCACTGCCCTCAGGGTTTCACATGGGTACCTCACTGGTTGCAGAATTTTTGCCAGGCAGCTTTCGGCGCGATTGCTATTCATGATCCCTTTTGTAACGAGTTAAGCATGGAATGCTACCCAAAGTGAATGGGACTTTGAGAAAGAATACCACCCAATACTACATCTCCTACCCTTTACGAACAGTGGGTGGGTGATAAATATCTTGTTGCCATCGTTTTTGTTTTCGTTGTTGTTGTTGTTGTTTGCTAAGTCTCACACCATTTTACGTGACATAGGGTTGTGAGAAGGCGATTGTGGAACTAGAAAGTCTGATCTTTTGTGTAGACGTCATTACGAAGGCAGCACTTTCTCTGTTTTTCCGGCTGGGGTTTGACTCCGCGGTCCCCGCTCGGCATCTCGGCGCTCTCATATAACCGTGGATAAGTGGATCAGTTTCTTACGAGCCAACTGCCAACATAAAAACACCCGGTCAGTAATTCTCTATAGCCTTGGTCGGCAATTTTCCTAGGAGATAGAAAACTCTAAACTACATTTGAATGCAGGCGTTGCGAACCGCAGTCGTATTCAGAGCAAACAAAATCTAAGAACTCAGTGTCTTTTATGTTGACTCTTAAGTATCCATTGCTCTATCTTAGCCAACTCCTTTTCAAACCATAACCTTTGTAGTCTGGAAATATCAAACGTTTCACATTTAATATAAATTTTATCTACTCTTTATCAATGTTTCTTCCTGATATCTAGATTTCTCGCAGCCAGATTAATAAAAAAATCATCGAGCGTTAAAAAGTCTTGCTCAAATAGACGTATTTGTTGCGAAGTACAGCCACTGAACGCTTGAACAAGTTGAATGGTCATTCAGACACCTAAATAGCTATAAAATGAACTCTTTGAAAGGATGTGTATGGGGTCAGTTAAGTTGACGAAGGTGCCATGAAGGGAAGGAAACAAAAACAGAAACAGAAAACAACACTAAGTAACAATAGAAAAAAACCGCGGCAGGATTAGCCAGTGCTCCCAATTAGCACTTTCGTGCTAAATACATTGACACTCAAATAAAAAGCGCAATCTGGGAGCCTGGGACAGGCTACTGACGACAATGGTACAATATCATGCTTTATCATGAAGAGCTGACAAGTTTATTCATCGACTGTGAAATGATGTTTAATGTTGGCCAATAGCGACCACTTTCTCATGCAAATAGTAAGGAACTGCACACACAACAACGCTGGATTTAGCGAGAGTAACGAGGGAGAAAACGACAGGCAGAGACTACGAAGCAGAGACAACTTGGCCTTGCCCTGCGAGGAACTTAATTTACGCCTTGGAAAACCCACTTTGAGCGTGGCCCTTTTTCCGCCGATGGAACAAAGTTTCAACCCCGTACTTACGAACAAGTTGAACTTTCAACTTTCAAAATCCGGCAGCAAAATAATGCAAAATATGCTTTTCAGTACACATTAAAAAAATAAAGTAGGGGCATCAAAGAGCCATTAAATGGTCCCATTATGGCTCTTGGTAGGGGTACCCTGTAATAAAGAAAGATGAAGAAGAAAAAAAAGAATAAAATAGGGGTCTTCACTGATAGAATATTCCCGTCGGGTCACCCATCCAGATCCTAACCTCGCACAAACGGCTTAATTTGAGAGTGCTATAAAACACAACAACAACAAAAACAGTTTCGTAAGGGTTAATGGGAGATACGTATTTCTAGTTTTCCCTAAAGCCCATCTTACCATTGGGACAGTTTAACTCGTAAAACCTATAGTATCAAATTAAAAGATCGTAAAAACGTGAGGAAGGTGACGCAACGCGGTCGCAATCAGCTGGGACTGAAAGCAAACTAAAACGTGTAATTTTTTGCAACATTATTGCCGCAAATGAGTTGAAAAGCGCTGTTCTTCCTTTTTCCACCCACGAATCAGACCTGTATCCCTACAAAGCAGGTTTTTGAGGGTTGCGAAAAGTTTTAAGTGTCACTGTCACTAAGGACCAGGCAGGGTCCGCGGATCGAGGTCGGCCGATTACCTCCAAATTTTCAGCATTTTTTCTCTATCAGATAAGATTACGATCGGTGGTATTTTTAGTAAAATAAAATTAATTTCTTAGAATTTTGACCACCCCCCTAGTTTTTGGTGCTTTTTGCCCACGTGAGACGGAATATTTAGGTAAACTTCCACGACGCATTTTACTTACTTGGCATTAGCCTTATTCATTTATACGAACTGTACATACTTTCCAGCCTATAACCAGCTCATGTCTCCAATATAAACGAATTTGGTTAAAAATAACTTACTTTGGAGCGGTTCCAAATATCATCACTTCGTGGCTATAGCGAGTAAGAAGAATTTTGGCAATTTTCCAATCTGGTTTTCTCTAAAGTGCGGCGGTTTATATCCAGATCAAAACTATTTTTTATTAGTCTGTCATAAAGTCTTTACAAATACGCAAACTCTTATTTGGCAAGTTAAAATCTCGTCGCGTGAGCTTTCTCACAACTTTAACCTAATTTCCTAATTTGCATAGTTGTAGTTTTTCCGGGAAAAATTTCACGCTTGATTTTGCGACTTGTTGCAGGCGTTTATTGGCTTCCTTACTATCACTACGAGAAAAACATTACTTTTTCAGATAAGTGGCCATAGTTCATCGGCCTATTTTGTCATTTGGTAGGTCAAAATGCCCTCCCGTAAGCTTTCTTCAAATTTAACTAATTTGCATGTTGTCGAAGTTCCCTGGGAAAACTTCACCTGTCTGTTGATATTATATACAAGCGATGATAACCCTGCACGTAATTAATTATTAATTTTTATGAGGTTCTTGTTTTTGAAACTAATTGTTGTTTCGATCTTGCAGACGTTGACAGTCCACAAATTTGGGGCGAACATAACAATTCTGTCATTTCACTAAACATGGACATGCAAATTAATATGCCAGACAGGCTCAAGATTGTGTTTTGTAAAGTAGTGAATAGTTTTGGAGACTAACAGAGTTAATGTTTTCTCCACGTGTGATGGAAGGCAAACAGGCTGCCGAAATGACAGTCAATTCGTGGCAGAGGAAATGCAATTCGAACAGATGCGCAAATTAGTGAGTCGAAACTTAATGCATTATAACGTAACAGATTTGACACAACGTTACTAAAGTTGATCAATCCGTGTGCATTGCTGTTGAAATCTTCCGGCACCGCTCTTTTGTCTAGGAAGAAAACCGAATTGGTTTCATCCATGATAGCATTCAAGCATAGCGACGGACAGCTGGTGTTTAGCAGTATGTAAAATTCCTTGCAGTTTTTTGTTTTACTGTGTTTACCATAGCATTCATTCAGTTTGCAGTCTTATATTGCTCACGATTTTTTAATTTACAAGTATTTATAAACCCTGTTATCGAAGGGTCTCCCTGTACCTATCTAAAAGGCCCCAATGGAGAAGATTGGGGTAGAAGCATAGAGATCCTCCCTACTAAAACCATGTAACGTTATTTTTGAAAACACGTGCAACTCTCAGAGAATTTTTGAATGGCCTCAAAGAAAGTTTTTTTTCTTGACAGTGGTCCGCTTGTCGTCAGGTGTAGCTGATTGCAGATTTCTTTCAGAGCTGTCAGTTTGAGTGAGTCAAGCTTCTTGTTTTTTACAAGTTCTCAGATATTGCTAATGCCCACGATGATTGGATGGCTTGGTTTGCCCATATCATCCATCACCAAACTTCTAAGGGTGTCAAACGCTATCTCCGACTCGGCAGCCTCGATGTCTTCCTCCGAGATTTCCTCCGCATCAATACCCCTATGACGCAGCGCCGCTGTCTGACGTGAAAACAGGCTACTGATCCGCTGCGCAGTCCTCCACTCTTCAGGCTTAAACGTGGGCTCTCCGTCCTCATTTCTGAGGGTCTTCATCTCCCTCGCTACCCGTACAGGATCGGCCTTGTTTCCAGTTCTTGTACCCTCTTCGAATTTCTTCATCAAGAAGGTCTTGACGTTATCAGTCATTCTAGTGGGTCGTTTTGTTACCTTCAGAGCCCACCCCAATTGTCTAGGGTCATGTTCTCTGAAAGCGCTGCCACTATTCTCACCTTGCGATGAGGTTGTTGGCACATCCGGAGCGAACGTCACCCCTGTCACAATTCCCGCCCATTTCCTCCTAACGCGGTCATACATGGACTCACAGTCCACCTCAAGACGGTGCTTGCCCGTGTCCATATGGTTGTCTGCCTCTGCTTGGGTCTTCAACGTGAGGACGCATCCAGTCTCTTGGCAAGAGTAGATCTCGGACTGGTGCCTGACGCTCTCACCCACGCTTCCCCTGTGTGTAGCTTGACCAAATGGCCTTACCACCCTTACTCCAGTATCTCCTTGTGGTGTAACTCCAAGACCGCTATAAGGGATGAGGCGTCCAGGGCCGATGTTGTACGCTTTCCACACACGGATGCCACACTCCTCAAACTGGAAATTGTTCAACACACTAATGCCTGGTATCTTGCTATCTTTGTTTCTTTCCCTGGTCGTGTCCACCTCAACGACCGCTGCTCTGCACCCTTTGATACCTCCATGGGATTCTAGTGCTGCTTTCATATCTTCAGCAGTGACGACGTCGTGCTTTTCGTTGACCCAGCGCTTTATGTGTGCCTTCATAGCAGCAGTCTTCCTATCACAAATGTCCTTGCCAGCCTGTGGTTCTGAGAAATCATATCGCACTGGCCTGACACCGGTTCTCACCCCTACTTCTCTAAGACTTAACAACAGAGGCCCATTGTGGTAACATCCAGCGTTATCCGATCGGAGGTAGGCTGTTGTCACCCCTGGATACTCCAGTTTGACTTTTTGCAGCAAGTCCTCTATTATTGAAAGAACTGCAAAGCTATTTTGGGTGCAGTTGTTGAAAATGTGTACAAAACACTCGACTTCATGCTTGCTCTCCACTGTTGCTCTAGTGATTACTGCACTGATATGCCAGCTTCTTCCTCTCTTGCCAAAAAAATCACTCATGTGTTCTCTGTATTGCACAGGCAGAAACTTCATTGCCCAGTCCATTACGACAAGACACGAGTTGTCGTCTAGCTTCTCGAGAATATCCTGCTTGGCTTCGTCCTGGTTACTTGACCGTAGCAAGTGAGCCTTCCACGCTTGTATGTTGCGCACACTCTCAGTGTACTCAAACCTCCACCTAACCCTCTCCTCTTCCGTCATGTCCGCTTTGTCTTGCATCCCTGCCACCTGTTTCAGTACTCCTTCTAGACTCTCATAGCGCTCACATTCGTAGCAATGTTCATGATCACATTCGCCCCTGAACTCCCATGCACTACTGTCACTTAGTGCGTGGACCGTGAAGTGATCACTGCAATGTTCTCCTCGTCCGATGTGTCTTGAAATCATTCTTTAAGTACCTTTTTGCATCCTTTAGAAATTTCTGAGTGGCAGTAACGTTGATGCCCTGATCTGCTAAGGCCTCCAACATAGAAAAGAGTTGATCAAAAGCCTCTGTACCCTCCGCAGTGGTGTTGTCAAGTCCCTGAAGGGATTTCTGCATAGAGGCCGAACACACTTCAATCATTCGGTAGAGAGAACGCTGGCTCGCCGGCTCGAACTCTTGTTCTTTACAATAGTCTAAATATTGTCTGATGATGCGTGAAGGAATGACGGTCCTAATGACTGCTGGTATGACAATTTTCTCCCCCGAGTCAAGCTTGAGAGTCTTTGTCCCGAACGCCACGTCTTGGACAAATTCTGGTCTGGAGATATATTCAATGAAATGATCCACCTTTTCATGCTCAATTCTTGTACGGAAATTAGGAATTTCAGGGAGAGGCTGGCCTTTCCCTGCTTCTGTTGCATGTTGGCGAGCTTGGTCGATGCGCCATTTGGAAAGCCCAGGGATCATCTCTTGAAGCTCAGCTCTTGAAAAGTCGTCTGCAAAGAGGGAAAGGATCTGTCGCTTTGTTTGCCAATGACCTGCTTGCTCATAGGCCTTGACTAAAATGTCGACAAGACCAGAGTTGGGATCAAAACGCTTGCGCTTTCCTTGGTTGTCTCTGTTTGGATCCAAAAGTACCTCCGTTTGTAACGCCTTCCAAACCAGTTCCTCTTGACCGGGAGTGATGCCCGACAATGAAGTCACTATAGTCTCCTTAGCTTTGCGGATGTAATATCGCTGCTGGGTGTCGGAGACGTCGTCCCAGGTCGTGTTCAGGCTGGACATTACGGGGCTGTAGCGGCCACCTGAGATGCTGTGGACAGCTTCGTTTAATTTCTGCCGTTTGCTGTTTTGTTCCTCCATCTCGTCAACCCATAAACTAATCTCTTCGTCTGGTATCGAGGCTTGGGACGAATGTGACTGCAAAGAGACTGTTCCTGACCCCTCACCAGTGCTTGAGACCGCTGCACACACCGTGGCTGGCAATGTGCTCTCCTTACAAACAGTAATGACAGAGACAGTGGCAGAATCAGACTCCTCGATCTCGTCTCCAATCACCAAGGTGTCTGAGTAAGGATCCTGAAGCGTAATAAAATAGATTAGCAAATTATGGACAAGATCGTCAACAATTCCACAAAGATCTCCAATACATGTAACTGTGGAAACTCTATATGTGTTTCCTAGCCGCTGCCAAAGGGTGCCCTCGCATCTTTGTTGTTGCTGGTCTCTTCAAGCACTGGTCAAGACCAATTTGTCATTCAGAAAACATTCAGATGGAGTCGAGTAATTGTTCTCGACGCGCGATCTGAAAACTCTAGACATGGCTATCATTATAACTAGGTCCCAAGCCTCTTGGAAATCGACCACACCTTAACGATTCCAAATGGCTACCCATTGAAGAAAAAACAGGAAAACCAACAAAGGTACGTGTTATTCATGTTGTCAGTTGTTATAGATATCAGTGCACCTGTTGGCGGTATCAAAACATCCTCTGATTATATGGTCAGTTACACTATGCTTAGTTACACTAAGCTGTGAATGGCCAATGTGTACTAGCTTACCTGCTCTCCAGACATGAAACCGTGAGCCTTACGGGATTTGTGGTGTGCTCCACGGCAGCTGGAACACACAGCTGTCATAAAAAAATGATAATGATAAATAGATTAACAATACTGACAACAATAACCAACACGATCACCATCAACGTGATTGACCCTTTATACCGTCACCATCGTCTTTATGGTTATCGTTATCATACCCATCATCAATATACAGTCAAGGGACATATATATTCGTCACTTTCAATATGGCGGCGTTTACGCGCGCTGTTTTAACTTCGTTTACGGTAAATTTAAGTTTAAAATCACCTTAGTATTTGGTAAGATGACCCGTCATTTTGATAACATTGTCTAGGCGATCAGGAATGGGCTGGTAACGCTTTCTTATTCAATCTAATTCGATCTTCCGCTACACACTCTTGGTTTCACGAAGAAGGTCATTCTTGGTAGCGATATTTTCAGTGGACTTTTGTAACTCTCTCTTGATGTAAAGCCAAATATTTTCTATTATATTTAAATCTGGAGACTGTGCAGGCCATTCCATTAAGGGTACTTTGCTTTATCTTTATAATTATTTACATTGTGTGCTCCGCTGTGAACTGGCGTATTGCGATCCATCAACATGTAGTCTTTGTCTTCTAAGTACTAAACAACTACTGGCCATACATTATTTTCTAGGATGTCAATGTACTTGGCAGAGTTGCTGTTGCCTTCAACTGAAGTCACACTTCCAACACCATCATATCAAAAACATCCCCAGATCATCAAATTTATCTTTTGTTCCACCTGTGATAGTCGTTCTTAGAATGTTCAACAGTCTTGACAGTTCAGCTTCGTTTTTCACGGATTCTGACAAAGTAACAATTAATTCTTTTGTCTCTGCAGACAGTTAAGCACTTTGTCGACTCACGAGTGCTGAATATTGTTTATCAGAAGCAAAACAAAATAACTGTGATCTTTTTTTGCGACCACCCGTTGCAGTTACTGTTGAATAAATGACTGAACGATGTGTCAAAACACAAACAGCTTTTGTTCGTTTCCTTTTGGGAAGTTTGAAATTTTTTTCTTGCTCTTAGTCGGATGTTTGTTTGTATTTATTTTTACATAATTTTCCCGCCTTTATTGACCGATGTCGCGCTCCGCATCTAGTTTTCCCCCGCGTAGTGTGCACAACGCGGGTAAGAATTTCGCGCATTATTTTTGAAAGTGACGAATACTTATGTCCATTGACTGTAGTTTGTGTCACTCACGTAAGACCAAATTAAAGTGCGGTAATTTGCTTTCTTAACAGCTAAAGAAAGGAAGGTGAGTGAAATAAGGAGTGTTTGGGCGTCCCTTGCAGCCCCACCCAACTTCCCATTCCCTCTACTCCCCCTCCTAGTTCTCCTCTTCCCCCGTCCTCTCCCATTTGGCGTCATCTTGCAGGCGGGGTGCTTGATTAGCAAATTACCACTTCAATCCACCTCGAAACACTACCCCAACGTCCCCTCTCCCTCCCCTTTTCCGAAAAAGTCAGAAGGATATCAGGCAATGCAACAGAATTAGGCAACGCCTTTGTATATTTAAACGAGTCGACTAAAAGAGAAAAGCTCATTCAAATACAAAAAGCAATGGCATCGGATTACGTTTTGCTTCATTCCCTTAGCATATTCCGATAAAGAAATAAAATTTATATACAAACCATATCCATAAGCACAAAGCAAATTGAGTACCTTCGAAATAAAGGTTTCGTTTGTATTTACCAGTGAAGTCCATACTACAACTCTAAGTATTAAGGCTGCGGTCTGGCTGCACCCGATTTGTACTTACCCGAGCGAATGGGAACTGTGGCTTGGTGAAATTGATAAATTTCTTCCGACAAGGTGGCGTTTACGCGGCGCGGTTTCTTTATAGTTTTCCGCGGTCCTCGATGGCTTGGATACGAGCATGTGTTGCTCTTTCTGCCAGCCCAGTCTGTAGTTGGTTTTTTTCTGTGTCTCGGGCATATTGTCATTGACATTTTCTCGTTATCGGTTGTAACAAAGTATCCAGCTCTATTCAGGATCAGGTCAACCTCATTAACGTTTTCGTCTCCGGTTCGCAGTTGCCCTAAGCTGACTCCCAGGCTTAGTAGATGTGCAGTGATGTCTAGCTTGCACGCCAACAGGGGTACAACCTGCGACCCCGTGCCCTCCAAACTACAGGCAGAATCAGGAGAACTGAACGAACAAGTTAAACTAACATCCATATTGAAAACAGCAAAATCAGCTGAACAGGACAGCTGTCTGCAGGTAATCCGATAAGGGATGGAAAATTATCTTTCCCTGAAGTGTACTTCTACCAAATAACAGAACCGCTCAATATTTTAAAGAGTTTGACAGTGAAGTATAGTATAATATGCAGGCCACCTATCTGAAAAAGTAATGTGTTGCTCTTAGGCACCGTCCACACGAAGACGATTGTAAACGCAAACGCTAGTAAACGCATATTTTTATCTCCGTCCACACGAAAACGATCATCGTTTACGTAGCGTTTTAACCCGTCCACACGAAAACGCTCGTAAACGCATAAAACGATGTCATACACCGAAAGTTCTCTTTCCACTCTTCTGGTATCACCACTTGATCGGCAAAGTTGTTCCACCAGGCGCTTGTACGACCTGGTCTGGTCCAGAATCTTCTCTCTTTGCTCTCACGTCTGCATCTAAGCCGTTTTACTCGAGTAAAAGTGCTTGTAGTTGTGGATAACAATCTTGAGAGGTTTAGTCTTCTTCTTTTGTAGTTTTCCTGTATATCGATTATTGCATGTTTCAATTGAATGCTCGCAATTATGCTTGAAATAAGCGCAAGCATGACACAGCTCAACACTCGTGTGTACGCCATCTTGGAAACGCACTCGATAAAAGAGACTGGCGCTGACATCTGACGTCAGCGTTTTCACATCGTTTACGAAAATATACATTTACGGCCGTCCACACGAAGACGCATAAACGGCGTTTTCAAATTTATCCACTTTGGAGAGCGTTTTCGAATTTATGCGTTTACGGTGAGCGTTTTCATCGTCTTCGTGTGGACGGAAGGCCTAAACGCATAAAAAAGTTTGCGTTTACTAGCGTTTGCGTTTACAATCGTCTTCGTGTGGACGGGGCCTTAGTCACAAACACCGGGAATATGTCGCAAATTAATCAAGCCTGAAATATTTCCGGGAAAAACGACAATTATGCAAATTAGGAAATTAGGTTAAAGTTGTGAGAAAGCTCACGCGAAGGTATTTTAACTTGCCAAATAAGAGTTTGCGTATTTGTAAAGACTTTATGACAGGCTAATAAAAAATAGTTTTGATCTGAATATAAACTGCCGCACTTTAGAGAAAACCAGATTGGAAAATTGCCAAAATTCTTCTTACTTGCGATAGCCACGAAGTGATGATATTTGGAACCGCTCCAAAGTAAGTTATTTTTAACCAAATTCGTTTATATTGGAGACATGAGCTGGTTATAGGCTGGAAAGCATGTACAGTTCGTATAAATGAATAAGGCTAATGCCAAGTAAGTAAAATGTGTCGTGGAAGTTTACCCAAATTTTCCGTCTCACGTGGGCAAAATAGCACCAAAAACTAGGGGGGTGGTCAAAATTCTAAGAAATTAATTTTATTTTACTAAAAATACCACCGATCGTAATCTTATCTGATAGAGAAAAAATGCTGAAAATTTGGAGGTAATCGGCCGACCTCGATCCGCCGACCCTGCCTGGTCCTTAGTGACAATGACACTTAAGTTTTCAAACTTTTAAATGTAAAAAGTATAATTACCTTCTTCTTTTTACAAAGATATTTTTCGAATAATTGCCATTTTTAAGATAAAGATAAGTTAAAGATAAGTTGACAATCGAAAAAGTACAACGAAGAGCATCGAGAATCGCTTTCGGTCAAAAACTAAGCAAGATGTCATATGAAGAACGATGTATAGAAAGTTTTTGGTCTAAATAGCCTAGACTTTAATATTGATGACGATAAAGATGAAAATTTGATTTTTATAACTAAGGAATAGCAATGTCAAGCAATATCGAGGCAAATTAACTCTAAAATTATATTAATATAAAATTATTTTATATTACTATATAAAAGCTTACGTATTGTCAATACACATTTGTTATATATGTACTGAGATGTACTATAACATAATTTGACACCATCATCTGGTAAAAAACTACTGGCAAATTTTGTCACAAGTGAAAATTATCGCATGACCAATTACTGGCCGCAAACGAAAACCTACCTTTCACTGTCCGCTTTCACTAAGAAAAACAGTAAAGTCATGTCGTCATGTTTATTATTATTTTGTGTTGTGTTATTCGCTATCCGCTTGTTGGATATGGAGAACCCACCCAACCCTGCCTAGGTATTTTTATATTCAGGAGGTCACGTCATGGCTGGGCACTCAAAAACGGACAACATTTTGTTTGACTGGCTGTTTTTCTACCGTGGTGGCAGAAATAATCTAATTAAGATCAAATAAGACTGTACTTATTTTAGGTCTGTCACAAACTAGTTGTGTTAAAATCACAAGACTAGTAGATATTTTATGGGAATTGTTGTCTCGTTGCAGTCTAACATTATTCTAGGTTTACAATACATTTGTCGGAATTATGAAGCTTTGTCTCAAGGGATTCTGGGAAATTCTTTATTTTAACTATAATTTATTTTTATTTTTAATTACCGTGTCCAAGAATTTTAAGAATTACATAATTCGAGTCTTAAGCCTGATGTTAATACTAATAAGAGCTATACAATTTTTCCTACACAGTATGTTACCATCATTAATTTACATTGTTATTGACTGCAGTTTCTTTAGAAGCCATCCAGTTTGTACCTTTTCTGTTTTCTATGGCCGTGGCTGAGTGATGTTACTGTTCATTAACTCGATGCTGTGTGATTGCAAATTTGTGGAGCTACTGAGTTCCGAAAAAATTGAACTATAGCACAGCAATCGTTTCATCTTTTCTCTAAATCGCTGGTTGATTAACGCGTATGCAAATGGTTGACAGCGGAGTTAAACATGATGATGGTGTGAACGACAGCAAATATGGCGGGACTGAACTTGAGGCTGGTTGTTTGTTCGAGGACGTGTAGAATTACATCTGGGAGCCAAGTGATACCAAATATGGCACTGACAGTTACAATCATTAAGGTCACTCGCTTTCGCACCTTTAACACTCCCTGTATGAAAAAAGTACAAAACCATTGCAGGTTATTTTAAAGTTTGCTGGAGCAAAAAACATTTTGTCGTCGGTCAAAGGGCCATTCCCTCACTGGGATTGCTTTAACAGTTCAGCAAAAAAACTACTTAAGTTATGTTGGCTCGACTAGACTTTCACGGGCAATACGTCCAAGTTTTAGTATTAACTACGTCGCTAAAAAGATTTGGAAAAGTGATCACCACAGCTGTATTAGGTAAAGATAAAAGTTTGCTGTTAACAGTGTTACGTTGACTTTGCAGTTGCCACAGTAACGTAATGACGTTACCCTTATTTTGCTTGCAGGCGTATTTAACGACACTGGGAGGGATTTGAGCATGCATGCATTGAAGTAGCCTCCCACGCCACCTCCGCTACGGTTATGCAGTGCTGGGAGTATTCTAAAATCTGACTAAATCTTACTTTTGCCGCTCTGAGTCTATCATTTATTAGACGTCATAAAGCTTTCCCAGTGTTTCATGCAGATCCTCGTTATAACTAACAAATTTTGTCTTTCCCTTGGCCGTCCGTTAAATCGAGGTTCCATTGTAAATAATTTTTTTCTTTGTCTGATTAAGCTGTGATGGTCGTTTCCTATATCTTTGATAACAGCAACGTGCTCAAACTTGGGAGGTATTTTTCCTGAAAAATGCAGGCGAGCCACTGTTAGTGTTATCAGTAACCAAGTAAATAAAATGTAGTTTTTAAGATAGAAATAAAATCAGAAGGAAGACCGAAAACTGAGTACAATTGAGAAAAAATCTCGTCAGAATTTTAAAAAGCTTTAAAGTTACGTTCACACGGTACCGGACGAAAGTTCGACCGGCTGAAAAAATTTGATCGGACATTTCGTTCACATGGAACCGTTTAATATTTCCCTCACGAACCAGGTTGAATTTTACCTTTTTCAGCGTTTTAACCATCTGTCCTTGCCCAGAGCACAACTTAAGCCAGTCCAAAATGGCGTCTTCCAACTAAGCTACCAAGCATTCATGCAACCACGCCTTTAGGTGGTCAATGTGTTCACACCACGCTGATCAATTTTTCGATTGTACCGGCTCAATATTTGAACTCGATTTTGACGATCAACTTAATGAACAGTTAGGAGTCTAAATGTCTTTACGGAGGCTCGCTGTGAACTAAACCCCTAAACGCACGAATTTTCAACCGGTCGAAAATTTGTACAATACTAGGTGCACGTCCAGGGTATAACTTTTTAACGCGTTAAATGAAATACCCACTGTCGATTTGTGAGTTCATCGTTGTTGCACCTGGCCCACAAAGTGAACACGACTCTGGAATATAACCCAATCATCACCGCAATGGAAATGACAACCATCGTAAACCACAAGAATACGTAACCATGTTGTATCCATGTCTTGTAGTGAAGCCGCGTCTTGGGGCAGAATTTTGGATCGAAACTCTTGTCTAATGCCGTGTTTGTTGCTGGCGGGATTTCCAAAATCAATGAAAAGAACCAAAAACTAGGTATAATAATCTAGTAATGGAAAATGGAAACAACATTAAGCTAAATCGAACTTCTTTGGGCAGTTTTGAGCATGTCATTTTTTTCATTTTTGAGTCTGGTTGTGCTAGGACAATTGGTAGAATAAAAATGTTTTTCTCTCACAGTGGAAAAATCCCTAATTCATGTAACAAATTCTCAAGTCTGTGAAATGAAATTTTTTCGGGTAAGAAATGTCAAATCGACGTCACTGAGAAGTGCTGCGCTATTGTACTACTTATTCATAGATACCGAACAGTGATTTACTTCAGTACATCTTGTTGCATCCGCAAATCCTTAAATAATAATAATAATGGAAACTTTATGTACAATAATTGTTGTAAATCTCGCTACGTATAGGCAATTTACAAATGCTGCTTGAGATCGAATTATTAAATGAAAAGAAAATAAAATAAAATAAATTGCATTAAGTCTGGGCTATCCCTATTCCCATCTCTACAACAAAAGATGTAGTATGTTGCTCTAATGACTATGTTTATCATTTTCTTAATTGATTATATAAAGTTGCTGCTTTTTGTCAATGCCAATGTCATTCATCATGTCTAAGAGCGTGGAGCATTCGTCGGAGAAAACGCCAAGGGAGCTCTTGGAGATATTTACAAATTTCACACATCTGTAATTTCTACTCATTATAATAATGATAGTAGTAATAATGATAATAATAAATTATAAATTTACTATAGCACCTTTTAACATACATGTATAAATGATCGAAAGCGCTTTACGGTCAAGCTAATTAGATCTAATTAAAATTTATAAAATTTATCTGTGATATCGACTATGAAAGATGACACCGATTGAGAGTAAAAATGCTGATAAAAATACATAAATAAACTAGGAGTAATCGGAGATTGGGAGAGTGCGTTCGATATGTTTGCTAGGCGTACAGGTAGCAGTTGAGGGGAAAGGGTGGATGGTTCTTGCGATAGATAACTATGATTATGGCATATTTTGAACGTAAGGGCTGCGTACAGCGAAACCTCGATTTAAACTGTGCGGTATGATAATGAAAAGGTTTTGAAGGCTAGTGAGGGATCAGAGTGATATCGTACGGTTTGTCTCAAGTGCTTGTTATCTGAGGAGACACTGGCCAGAGTGCTTCGGGCGTGTAAAAAGAACTTTTTGTTTTACTGGCGCAAAAGATGTTCTACAGGGCGCACTTGTTCGAAGGCCGACAAGCGCTTAACCCGGGTTTCTTTTTCTTTTGTCAAAAAAACATTTCTTAGGATAATTTTCTCAGTTATGTTTTAAGAGCGTCCAATCATCAACTTGTTGGCAAAATGAAGCTTTCACATCTGAGTTCAAATTTCGCACTACACTCTTTTTTTTCTATAAGAATATATTTTATAAGAATATCGAGGCTGAAATTTGCTAAATCTTAAGAATACTTTAAGAATAAACTCCAGGCTGAGATTTTGAAAAGGATAATTTCGTGTGGTGAAAATCTGTAAATACAATACAAATATACGTTTTCAATTTATTCCTTTCTTTAAACGGCAAAACTAGCTAACTATATTTAAAAAACTATAATTGATACCTTAATATATTCTAAAACGGAAATGTCATAAGCTATTATTAAGAATAATACAAGACTATTTACAGCCTAAAATCGACGGGAAAATAAGAATATTCAGCCTGGCCCGGGAAAACAATATTCTTATAAAAAAAAAAGAGTGTAACCCTCCTCGCCTGGGTAATTTTAACCCAGCTTTGAACAACCGGCCCAAGTACTGTTAAAAGCAAACAGATGACAAAGTTTTAGATGTAATCATTAATTTTATTTAATATTGAACATTGAATATTGAATATTGGGAAATCCACATGTAGACAATTACTGAAATTTACTTTAAAATGCCGGAAACCGTTACTGGCACGTCTTCTTAACTTGTGATCAGTTGTGATGATATTAAAGAACGACCCAAGACCACATTTTTGCAGTGAATGCAAGGGCACAATGATTGCGTTTGAACACTGGTTCACTTACATAACACCTCTCAATTTTACACGTTTCAAGGGAATCATCAAAACCTTCAGTAGCATGTGTGTGCGGCTCACGTCAATAACTTTTCCAGTAATTTGGTCGAGTGTATTGATTTCAGTGGCTTGAGTGGCGCTACTGTGGGCTGGTCACGTTTTTCCGAATAAATAACATAGAGCTAAAATGTTCGTTTCTCCAGTGCCGAAAATATCACAAGTTGTGAAGAAATGGTGCCGCCGAACTTCACACCTCGGTACATTTACTTTGTGGAATAACGGCCGCTGCCGAGCTTCACATCTCGGTAGATTTACTCTATGGCACTACGGCCGCCTAGCTACACAACTCAGTAGATTTACTTTGTGGCACAACAGACGCTGAGCTTCACGACTCGCCGGTAAATTTACTTTGTGGCACAACGGACGCCGAGCTAAACAACCCGGTTTGATGCATGCACCACAAGTAGCACGCATTTTCCAAAGAAAAATAAGAAGGCTTAATCCAAAGTAAAATTTTACTCAAGGTGTAAACTTTCTGTACACTTTTGAAAGATGAACGCTTTGGAAGATTCATTAAACACAGAACGACAGTAGGCCTTCAGCAAACTCTTAAATATGTATACTTTACGAAGATTTAGCACCCTTTTAAAAGATGAACGATTTACGAAGACAGAAAAGCAGACCTCAGCAAATGTTTGAAAGATGAACGCCGAGGACACACGAATCACCACGTGAGTTGGCGCCTTAAAGTGAGGCAAAACGTAACCAAGCGCCTCAAAGCGAGGCAAATGTGTGTCGACGACGACGACGAATGCAATCTCAAAAAAATCTCTCCTATTATTTGCACAGGATGCCCAATGATGCACAGAACACCCAACACAAATTAGGGGTTGCGTTCTCGTACCTCGAACGCAAATAGAATGAGAATAAAATCAAGTTAAAACTACTTAAAAGCCAATCTAAATAAGTTTTAATGTAAAAAGATATGTTTTAATTTTATGTTTTAATCTAAACCTAATCTAAAAAGATATCTCGTTAAACGATGCTTTGATCATGAGATTCTTCAAATTCTTCCTCAGCCTCTTAAATTTTCACAGCCCCTTGCTAAGGATTAATTGATGAAACCTTCATTCCCGAATAAAGTCGTATTCACAACTTTAGTTCAAAGGTTAAAAGAGCTACTTTATTGGAGCAGTTTGGGAAATTTTCAGTTCTTTGCAATCAATAACAGAGTAATATCAGGAATCAAAAACTGCGAAATTGCTGGGGGCAAAGAGCTCATACATTTTTTGAAAGTGTCTTCAAAACGTATTCGGTATATCGAGCTCAGATTAATCATAAGGATATGTTTATGGAGCAAAAATGTAAAAAAACTGATTCGCGTATCAATGATATTACACTAGCTAGGTGCTGTAAGGTTTTGGAAGTGCAACTTACCTTTAGTCTGCGCATGGTAAGATTTGCTTTGCTGCCGAGGGGTTGTATAACGCTTAGGTAGCGTTCTATGGCAATGGCATTTAGAGTTAATACTGAAGAAAAAGCCCCGACCCACGCAAAGATTCCCTTCGTCAGTACTATGCACAACACCTTGCCAGTCACTCCTCCTGGGTGACTGTTAGTGTGTCTCAACACAATGCCGGGTAAACTAAATGTTGTATAGATGATATCCGCCACTGCAAGGTTCACCAGTAGATAATTTATGGGATTTCTGTGAAATTAAATGATGAAATAAAGTAACGTATTGTAACAGGCGACATAATAATTTCGAAATTTTAGTGATATTTGAAACTATACTTGTAACTCGAAAATTATAGCTTATCTTTAACTACTCTGAATTCGAGGTTAAATATGGTATATGTATGTACGTATGTATGGCATACCATGTCATAATTCAAGAATTATTCTTTACCGACAAACGGCGAAAAGAAATTACAGATTTATCAAAACTTGAATACAGTGATGTAATTACGTTACTGTCAAACTCAGAAAACCGTGAACACCTGAAAAATTTCAGGGATGTTGATTGTGTACTGACCTGTACTGGCCAATCACAATAAAGTTAAGGATACGCAAGCAAACCTCAAAACCACAAACAAATGACTGTTGCTGTTTGTGGTTTAGTTATCTCGTGCCTTGTTGGCTTATTTCTCGCAACACAATAGCATTCCATAAATATTTCTGGTGTTCAGGGTTTTGTGAGTTTCACAATACGTTGCTTTTCTCAATAATCAATTCATCATTTCTACTGAGGCCATGATGCACCTTGTTTACCCCTCTCCACAAAAAAATTGTGTGCATCGGTGAAAACGGTCATTTAAATTTATCATTAATTGGAAAAAATGGTCAGGTAAAATTTTGGGGGTAAACAAGGTGCCTTATGGTCGCGCGAAAAATTGGCAATTGGGCTCATTGATGGCATTGATGGCAAATTCTGCAAGATACATTGCATAGTAAAAAAATTGTTTGGCATCAAGTGGTTGAAGGGAGTATGTGGTGTCATTGCTGAATAGTTATCTACCTCATGTCTCGATTCTTCTTAATAACGGCGCAAACAAGAGAGTTTCCTACGATACTTGTGATGATAAGCACTGACGTTACAACTGTCACAGCAATTTCAGCTGATTCCGACATGACTATGTCATTGTTAGTCACGATAACTGAAATTATATGTAAAAAAAACAGTGAGTAATAATTTAGCTAAGGTCCTTCCCAGAACCTTTGTATCAAAAGAACGTTCAGTGGCAGCTCCCCTCCCAGAGTTTGTACGTGAGTAGGGTCGTTCGATCGGACGTACGTTGCCGCGACTATAAAGTGACTTTTAAACGGAAAAGGACTCTTCGTGCTCTATACCAGGGGATAGGTTCCACACGGAGCTTCGTATCAAGACAAAGATGATAACGAAGAAGCAAAATGTGCAGAATCTGCTTATTTTTCTTTTCCTCTTTTTTTATCTAATATTTTGCTACTTGCCAATTATCTTTTGGCAGCTTTTTTTAAAATTCCCCTTTTGTTTCGTAGTTTGAAAAAAAGTAAAACAAAAAAAGTGCAAATATATACCTAAAGGATACTTAACAAAAAGAAAGCAAACAAACAAGCAATTGAAGAAGACAAATGTAATGACATTAAGAACCTCGCTTGCATAAAGAAGCGTAACATTTGTCTTTAAAAGACTTTAGTGAGTCTCAGGGACACCGTAATAAAGGTTTGTTTAGCTTCAGTTTCAAGCTTTAGTTGCAAGAAACTGGGTAATCAGAAACCTACGGCGAATACAGTTCGCAAGGCAAGAAGAAGAAATTTATGCTGAATGCGGGCAAGATGAACGAACATCTATTTATTAAAGTTACTGTGTATTTGCCCTTCTCTTTTCGAAAAAAAACTCAACAAAGCAAGATAAATCTTCCACGGAAATCTCCTACCAGTTTTAAACACCAATGGTTCCTGTCTTGAGGAGAAATAAAGCCCCCAACTCCAGTACCTCAACCGATCCATTTTCAGCTGTAACGAAAACCCTTGTATTAGGTAATTTATTCAAGATTGTAAGGTCTTGTAAGATTTGCCATCACATTCGCCCGGGCAGTTTGCCACTGGGGATAATGAAAAGAATAAGACGATCGTCATATTTTCTTCATCCTTATCCCCAAGTGGCAAACTTCCCGTGCGAACGTGATGTCAAGTCTAAAAACCTTGAATAAATTACTAAGTACAAGAGCTTTCAGTGCAGCTGAAAAATGGACGGTTAGAAGAACTGGAGTTGGTGGCTTTATTTCTCCTCAAAACGGAAACCTGCGACGCTAAAAATTCTTGAGAGTTTTTCCTAGATATATGCTATATTTTGTCTTGTTAAGATAGGTTTCGAAAAGAGAGGGACAAATACAAACTTTTAGTATCCT
>NC_133201.1:37724992-37752492 GCF_958299795.1 Porites lutea
CAATCGAGGCGGCAGTATAGCTTCTTTTCTCGTTCAGCAAAACCAGCTTGTGGCTTCAAACAACTTCATGACAAGCGACCGAGGTAACAGTTTTTCTTCGTTGTTCTTACTTTTATAACTGCACCGAAAATCCAAATTCACAGTAATTTCGACGGCTGTCACTTAAAAATTCTTTTCCTTCACATTATCTGCCAGGTTTTTTTAGCTGTGCTGCTGTGTAAAATCCTAGAATCCCGATAGTTTTTAAAAAAACTAATGTTCATCGCTACAATGTTTTGATTTTTCATTCATGCAGTCCAGGCGAGTCCGTTCGCGCGTTGACAGGTTTGATAGACGTGTGACATGTGAATAGCGGAAGTCCCTTGTCTTTTCCGGTTTGTTCTAGTCGGGGAGATTCAACGAGATTTTGTGGGCGTTTTTAAAGGGGCTATGTCAGCTGGAGAGCATGCGCTCTAAGGTTATGCAAATTACTTTCAACTGTCAAAATTCTATTGTTTTTAACGGGTGACTTTCTCCATGTGCGCTCTGAGGTTATGCAAATTACTTTCAACTGTCAAAATTCTATTGTTTTTAACGCGCGTGATTTTCTCCATGTTCTCTGTCACGTCCAAGGCTCCGAATTTAGAGAGGTTAACAAGCGAAATGTGTTTAGATAAGGGATATTTCGATAGGATTTACGGAACGTTTCTTTTCTGGTTATGCTAGATCAAGAATAAAGTTGTGACGAAGATTTTACTTGTAGTTTTGGCGTAAAAACGCGTGCCAATCATAAAATAGTGCGCAAACAAAAATTCAACAACATTTTGTCTTATTCAACAAAATAAATCGAAGGTGTATTTTACAAACGAGCTACAAAAGACGCTAGGCTTAAGATAAAGACCAAGACTGTTTCAAATCATTAACAATTAGACTTGTCTGTCGCTAGTGATTTTATAATTTAGATGCTGATAGAACAAGAGACATCAAGTCTTTGTTTTGATCTTAGGGAAACATACATTATCGCGCAAAATTGTTCGATCGTGCCGAATCACTGCGACGTCGAGAAAACAGAACCAAGCATCATTGGTATATTACTCCACTATAAGCAGTCCGTTGATAAAAAGGGAAAGTAAACTCTACTATTTTCCAAAAATATGCTCGAACACAAACAGTTCAAGAACATAGCATTTACAGGATCTAACTCGTACTAAGGTGCCTCTCTAAGTCCGTTGAGAACAATCTGGACGAGCAAACGGTCGTGTTTATCTTTGCCGTAAATCCAGATAAATACAAGAAGGAATCTAGCCGAATTTTATAATGTTTCCTTCGCCAGGAGTTTAGTTTGGTCACGAAAGGGATGGCCTGATGCTCTTGTAATCGTTTACCAAAAACGGCCGCCGCCAACTCGATAGCCGCTTCATTATATGTCCACATACTTTGAGCACAAGAAAAATCCAAGAGCCAGTAACCTCTAAAATATCTCAATAGAAAGGTTCTGTGAACTATAGGGAAGATTCCATCAAAGATTCCATCACTCATTGTGGAGAAGCCGTCATTAACTCTGCCATTACAACGGCCGCTGATAAGAGGACACAGTAAATCCACGTAAAAACATTCCACAGGCAAACAATTTCAAAATAACGCCAAAAAATTATTCTGTTATCACAATAGAACGATTCTTAATACAAAACTTCGCTAACTATCGAACGATGGCTGAGATTTAGACAGATAAAAACAGCCTTCCAAAATCTCCGACAGAACTTGAAAAAGACGGGCCGACTTTTTCAAGTTTGTTTTCATTGGCTCGCGCATGCGTGTGGGGTGACATAGCCCCTTTAATAAAACAATTATTCCACTCGCGCTTGTTGGATATGAGATGATTATAGCCAACTCGGCGCTACGCGCCTCGTTGACTGTCTGTCATCTCATATCCAACGCGCCCTCGTGGAATAATTGTTAAATATACCATAATGGCTAAGCCAATCAAAATGCTAGAATTGCATTATCAAATGATTCAGTTTTTAATAATAGCCTTTATTTCTCCTCTATAACTTTATATCCGAGTTTCATAACATTTTTGTGACAGGCATTTTGCGATAAGTGACCACTTTAATTGCTCTATTTTTCTGTTTCGAAAATGAATAAAAAAAAGTTGTGTTTTATGTAGGAATTTCATCAGTTTCTATAAAATAAACAGAACGTTACATGGCCGCTTGGGTATGTGAATTTTATGTTCTCGTGCTGAAAGTATCTCTCATTCGTATCCCCGCGCGGCCATGTAATATCCTCTATATTATAGCCAACACGGCGCTACGTGTCTCGTTGGCTATGCCGGCACCATCTCATATCCCGCGCACTCGTGTCTTAATTGATGAGAGTAGGTGATTTCCTAAAGTGGAATCGAAAAATGAAATTCTGAAAAACGTCCCTGCACTATAATGTAAAAAAAAAACGGACATCATATTGTTTGTCTGCCTTTTATTCTGCAGAGTTACCAGGACTAATCCAGATAGGATCAAATAAAACTGTACTTATTGTAGGCTTCCTTCAAACCAGTTGTGTTAAATTAGAAGGCTCTGTAGATAGAGATTTGATGGTAATTGTTATCTTTTTGTCACCTGAAATTGCTCAGGGTGTAAAAACCATTTGCCAAAATTATAAAGCTCTGTCTTAAAGGATTCTGAGATCGTGCCCCAGTATTTTAGCAATTACACCATTTGTTCCTAAGCCTAATGTTTTACTTATACAGTATATTATTTTTGTTACCATTAATAATTTGTACTATTAATGACCTCAGTTTCTTAGAAGCTATACAGTTTGTCATTTTTCTTTTCCTATGCCCTTGGCTGAGTGATACTACTGTTAACTAACTCGATTCTTTGCGGTTAGGAATCTGGGCGGCGTTTGGTTGCCAATAAACTTCAACAGCAGCGCAGCAATCTCTTCATCTTCTCTCTGAATCGTTGGTTGATTAGCGCGTATACAAATGGATTGACTGCGCAGTTGAACATGATGATGGTGTGAACAATAGGAAATATGACGGGACTGAACTTAAAGTTGGTTGTTTCCTCGACGGTGTGAAGTATTACATCTGGGAGCCAAGTGATACCAAATATGGCACTAACTGTTACAATCATTAAGGTCACTCGCTTTCGTACCCTCAGCACACCCTGCGTTAAAGAAAAAAAACAAAAAAAACACACAAAAAAAAAAAACAGAAATCAAATTTACAGGTTAAATTAAAATTTGCTGTAGCAGAAAAGTGCCTGTTAATATGATAATATGAGATGATTTAGCTCTTGTTAGCCGGGCTGGCTCGGCTCATGCCTTGTTTTCTCTTCAAGTTTTCGTTGTGTTTATATGAGGAGGCTTTGTCTAGATCTCTGCTAGAGCAACTGGGATCTTGGTTAGCTGCCTTCTCATAATAAGCAAAATGAGGAAACAAGACAATTGAGCCGAGCTGTAGCCCCGTAAATCAGGCCATCCCAGCTAACCGGGCTGTCTCACCTCTTATAAACAGGCTTCCAGTAAAAAAAGAAGCAAGATTTACTTTCGCGACGGTGCCGTAGGTTTTCGCGGTTTGCTTTCCACCTCTCGCTTTGTATATTCGCGTCTGTTATCGTCGAGTAATTTTAAAAGTTCACTTTTGTCACAAATCGTGTCGTCGATGTATCAACCATTCCCTGACATGGTTTGGTTTACAGTTCGATTATTAAAACATGTGTTAGTAACGAGGTAAACTGGTTATAAAATGACTTTATTAAAACCGCCGAAACACCTGGGAAACAGTATCAAACAATTCGTGCCAAATAGTTACAAGTAAACAATAGGAAGCAATGACATTTTAAGCGTAATAGTGCGTAGTATTCTGCTACGATCTATTAAATGGATAAGTGTCTAAAATCACTCTGGCTATAAAGACAGAAATAAAGTCAGATGAAAGAAGGCGATTAGAATGTTATCTAATGTTGAGTACTAAACCTTATCAGAAGAGCTTAGACCTACGAGTAATTCTACGTTTTAACGTTTTGATGTGATAAAGAAAATACCATTTGTCGATGCGTGCGTTCAACGTTGTTACCCTTGGCCCACAAAGTGTACATGGCTCTGGAATATAACCCAATCATCACCGCAATGGAGATAACAACCATCGCAAACCATGAGAACATAGAACCGTCGCGTATCCACGTATTGTAGGAAAGCGGCGTCTTGGTGCAGAATTTTGAATCAAACTTCCTGAATTTCTTGTCCAATGCCATGTTTATTACTCCCGGAATTTTAGAAAGGAAAGAAAAGGTCCAAAAACTAGGTATTATGATCTGGTAATAAAACGTTAAAAACAACATTAGGAGAGAGAAGTTAATGTATCATCCATGTACCTAACAGTTGTTGTTCAAAAGGCTACAAGTTCGTTGAACTAGGAAATAGCACGATTAAAACTGCTTTTCTCTCTCACGGTGGAAAAATCCTTAATTCATGCAAGAAATTCTGAGTGTGTGAGTTAAATATTTGGGTGAGGTGTCTTAAATGAAAGCTATTGAGCAGTTCTATACTATGGTACTACTCATTCATAGATACTGTACAGTAATTTACTTCAGTGCATTTTGTTGCATCCAGTTGGGGATTCCTCAATGGCTAGCCTCTTCCTACATGTTTTGAAATTATGAAAAGCTATAGTCCTAAAAGTGGGATATCTATCTATTGAATTTGTTGTGTTAGTCTATATTTATTGACCTATTTTTTGTAGTCTTTGTTATGAGTTTACCAGAGCAGTGGCTTATTGTTAGGTCAGTATGAGATTGCGACATACCTTCAGTCTGCGCATGGTAAAATTTGCTTTGCTGCCATGGGGGTATACAATGCTTAAATATCGCTCTGCGGCAATAGAAACCAGAGTCAAGACTGAAGTAGTAGCACCGACCCATGCAAAGGTTCCCTTTGTAAGTACTAAGCACAACACCTTGCCAGTTACTCCCCCTGGGTGACTGTGTCCCCAAGCCATGCGCGGTAGAGGGATTGTTGTATAAATGATATCCGCCACTGCGAGGTTTACTAGTAGGTAATTTATGGGATTTCTGTGAAATTACATGATAACGTTACTTAACGCATTGTTATGTAGCCGACTTTGTCACATTTTAAGGATTAGCCCTCATACAAAATGGCAGGAAGAACTTGGAAAGCGAGGACACAGGTCTTTTAAATCGTGATGTTATCAAACTTTGAATAGAGCGTTATTATAATTAACGGCCTGTTTACTTGGAGGTGGTGGACCCGAGGTAGCTGAGGTAACTCGCTTAGGTGGGGTAACCCTCTTGTCCATATAATCTCTCATTTTAATTTGATCACGTTTACCTGATAGGTGGGGTGACCTGCCAAGGCGGGTAGCCCGGTCTACCAGACCGGGTTACCCTCTCAGCCGGGGTCAAATTTTGCCATGTAAACGTTTCAAGGTGGGTAACCCACCTGGCCCGGGTCGGATTCTTAATACATCAAATTTGCGCAAAATTCACTTTGGCGGTGGCTTTGCTTCATTATCAAAGTTAATAATGGTAAGCCATTGCACTGAAGGTTGCAGCAAGAGCAACAAGCGAGTGTAGAAGTGCATTACTCTCTAAAACTCGTAGTTTGCCAGCATTTTTCTTGTTTACGTGCTTAGCGACCATTCAATAATCTTGAGAAAGTGCACCCCGGGATGGCGGGGTTGTAAGATTGCATGTAAAGAAGGATTATTTTTTTACCCCACCTAAGCAGGTTACCTCACCTATCTAGGGCCCCACACCTCCATGTAAACAGGCCCTAAGTTTCGCGCCTTATGTAAATCATCAGTTGGACTCATAACGGACAGGTACGATAAATTCCGCTAGACAAATCGAATGGTAAAAACATATACGGCATCAAGTGGCTAATGGCAGTAAGTAATGTCTCTGAAAAGTTATCTAAAAGGCAACCATGTACTTACCTCATGTCACGATTCTTCTTAATAACGACACAAACAAAAGAGTTTCCAATGATACTTGTGATGATAAGCACTGCTGTTACTATTGTCACAGCGATTTCAGCTGATTCGGACATGACTATGTCAGTGTTGGTCACGATAACTGAAAGTATTACTGATATAAAAAAAATGAATACATATTTGGCTATAGATCTACTCAGACCCTTTACATCAAAAGAAAGACCATTGGCAGGCCCGCTCGCCCTCACCTAGAGTCTTTACGTCGATCCCGTGACTATAAAGGGACTTATGAACGGAAAAAGGCCCTTCATGCTCCATATACAATACAAGGGGCTCCGCATCAAGACAAAGATTACAAAGAAGAAGCAAAATTATAGAATGTGTTTCTTTTCAATTTTTTCCTCTGCTTTTATCAGATGGTTTTCCTTTTCCTCCGACAACGTTTTTTGAAATAGCTGTATGCTTAAGGGATACTTATTAAAAAGCAAGCTAACAACCAGGCAGACACAGGAGGCAAATGTAATTGCAGTAGGCTTCCAAAATTTTTCATCGCTAGCTATTCATGAAGAATTAACCGGAGGATTGCAGCCAATCACAAAACGGAGAAATACTTTGCATGAATAATAACGCAAATTAATACCCAGAGCAAAATAAAAACGAACGATCGTCAATTATTAATGTCCAGTGGGTCATTTTCTAAACAGTACAGGTGTAGGAAAAAAATCTAAACGTTATCACAAGTGAAGACTTCTCGTTTAGTGTTTAAGTCAAAACTCTCCTTCTGCAATAAAAGGGATACTTTTCGATCAGCATATTTTTGCTTAATGGAAGAGAAAACCTAGCTACACGAGCGTGATAAAACAGAAGCTGCAGTAATTAGTATCGCGAGCGATAATTTGAAGCAAGTCGTAATATCTCACCGTATATCATATATCATATTTATATGTATATAGTTTACTGCATATGAGTTTATCTTATCTTATGACAAGAAAACTTTACAGCCATGGTGGCTAATCAAAAATTCTACCCATAAAAGTATGCTGGTAAATTTTTGGTTTCTCGAGTGGTCAGAAACACGTAACTCGCAATTCCAGTTCGAATGTACGGATACAGTCTAAACGTGCACCTTACGTTTGTATACATACACTATTTGCATTTAACTTCCAGATTTTAGGCTCTTTTGAGATTTTTTAATGATAGAAATGTCTGTTTCCTGCGTCTTAAACTATCACGTCAAATGGATACAGCTCTTAGCACTGCCAACAAGAGCGATAGTCAATAGAACGCTTTATCATTTTTTCAATAACTGAGGAAATTCTTCAATGTAGGTTACCGCACGACACATACTAACGAACCTTTTTGTACGAGCTTACCATTAAAAGTTTTAAGATCTGCCAAATTATCGAAGATAATATACAGAAAACTTTTATTTAATGTTGCCCTTTGGAAACTTTTTTTTAAACACACATAAAATTTCTTAAACGTTTGAGTTAAAAATTATCATATCAACCACCGCTTTTGTTCGAAACTGTGTAACAAGTAAGCGTAACTATATTGTTCGCAATTAACATTTAAGGAAAAAAAGAAATATACTGAAATACCTGAATTGAAAATATGGTCCTTTTCTCGCCTTGTTTCACGGTTTAATGTTTAATTAACATAGTGAAGGTTTTGCAAACATGAACACAAATAGTAATAATGTTGGAGTGTGACTCCTTTCATCAAAGTTTTAAACCGAACGCAAATTAAACTAAATCTTCCGTATATGGTAAATGACCTCACTGTATTTACAGAAAAAAGGATGCTGTAGTTATTACTACCACGCACACAAGGCAGTTTGAACTCATAAATGGCTATCCCTTATATGTAACTTTTAATGGTATCTTAATGGTATATTTTGGTTTCGCCCAACTTTTCTGACTTTTCCCACTCTGAGCAATTTCTAGTTTTCTATCAATTCTGATATAACAGAGCAACTTTTGGCGCTTAACTTGGCCTTTCTTCCATATTTCACAATGTTTTGGTAGACAATTATTTTATGACTTTCCTATGAAAAAGAAGCCAGATCCCGGCTCACTCTTGTCGCAGATAATGGGCACAAGATGCATGCAGCCGGGCTGCTAGGTCAACTTTTTTTTAAAGAAAATTAAAAGAGGTTGACGTAAATGGTTCGAAGTCTTGACAACAGCAGCAACAATTTTATTGGCTCATACTAGAATTTTTACAAGATTAATATTAATATCGATTGTGGTCCGATTCCCTTTAGGGGCCGATCCTACATTGAAAAAATATCTCTCATGGCGTATGCTGGAGAAAACGTAAACCGTTATATGTCAGGGAAAAATATTCTATCAGGGTTTGCGCAAAAAATTTTTTTACTCAAACTAAATCACCCATACCCCCTCTCCCTTAAAAGTCAAACGGTTGACCCCTTAGAGGTCTGTCATAGGTCATAGGTCGGATTATGACAGACTGCGCACTAATCGCAATGGCCCTTAGGATTTTAATAAACCTCCCCACAATCCATAACATTTCTTGAAGCAATTAAGACAAATAACGCTTTTCGTTTATATCTTAAACTAGACTATCAGCTCTAGTCCTACAGGTACGTGTTTTTTTTTTTTTTTTAATGGTGCGTAAGCAAGGCTTAGGTTTTCTTGCAGCCGTCGACTGGACCATTTAAGGCAAAGATTCCTCATCGAACCCTTTCCTTGTTAAAAAAAAAGACACTACATGAGCTGAAACGAAAAGCCGTGTTGTCAGATTTCCACTTTAAAGAGGTTAAATGAGCAAAAATTATGGGTTAAAAAAGTTGCCCCAAGGCATTTATCACACTATACTGGATAGCTTTTGATGCTTAAAGAACATCTATCCGATATGTGACTCTCCACTTTCGAGATCGGCGCGGCGCAGCGCTCCTTTACAGCTGAAATCACGCCGTAATCACCATTCTTGTGTGTGAACAGAAACCCTATCCTACATGTACATGGTTTTCGTGCCGGCAAGAGCTCAGTATCCGGTACAGTTTGAACATAGCCAAAGTTGTGTGTTTGTCTCGTTACTCGTTTTAGACCATGATTGTTGGTAGTTGTTTGGGTTAAACGTAGATTTAGATTCAGAGAAATGTTCGCTTGGCTTTAGGTGTCGGCCAGAATTTTAACGTACCGCGCCAAACGCAATAGCCCTTGTAATTTTTATTAAAACACCCACAACTCCTAAATATTTTTGAGAGGTGAAGCGAGCGTGCTCTTGTTTCCAAGATTGCCTCTGATCGACTATCAGGAGAAAAGTCATTTTCACACGAGGATGAGCAAACTCTTGCCCAGACTTTAATGATCAGGTACTTTACGTGCAAGAGTAGAGGATTGTAGGCAGCAAAACATCTTTTTTTCTTAGACAGGTATCTGGGAGTGAGGTAGTAATCTATAGCCAAAAAAATAGAAAAATAATTTGAATGATGATCCAAGTTCTTGTTCTTTTGGGTTTAGCAAAATAAGTCCATCGACTGTACTAAGCAATGATAAAAAAGGGAAAGAATGAATTAGGTACAAGCAGTTCTCTTAAGTATATGATTTATTTTCATATACATTTGTCACAAAACAATCTATGACGTAATATGTCATGTAAAGTACCCAAAGCCTAGACTAAACTTTTCTCAATCAAGTCCTCTTGAATTTTAAACAAAAAAGGCTTTGATTCAAAAAGGCGTCCAAACAGTAGTACAAAGGTATAAGTCCTTATTTCACGAAGCATCTAACGCAATTCTCAGAAGAGACTTGAACACAACGAAAACTCGGAGTCATGTTGGAATTTTAATATATCGAACGTGAGCTATTAACTCTGCTTATCATTGCACTATTTTCATAATTACTTGTTAACATGATTTCCGTTAAAAGATTAATAAATAACAAACAGTAACAGTTTCCTTAAGGCTGCAGATTGAATTTTTCCCGAAGACGTTAAAATATCATTACGTCGAGAAGCCATCATTTAGAACCTATCATGGCATTCTGCGAGGGAAATTCCAGACAAAACTGCTTGCCGTGGCTTGTGATTAAAAAACACACAAAACATGTGGGAATTTTCGCTGATCCAGTTCATGATGTCGGAAGGTTCGATTGTTCTGTGTTGTTGGGCGGAAGAGACATACTTTTGACCTGTAGTTCGCTGTCAGGATGGACCTTCGCTGAAATGCAGCAGAACATTCCTTTCATCTTGTCTCTGAAACGCTGGTTTATCAGAGCGTAAGCAAACGGATTGATGGCGGAATTGACCATAATCATCACATGAGAAATGGGAATTGCAGTTGGGCTGAGCTTGTACGAGCCAATGTCATCCATGACATGGAGTATGGAATGTGTACCCCAGGAAACACCAAATATAGCACTTATGATTACCACTGTCAAAGTGACTCGCTTGCGAACCTTCAACACACCCTGTACACGGGAGATAACTACACTGTTAAGTTTATACGGAAAGCAGACTTGAAAACTGTTCGTACGTGAGACATAGCTAGCTAAGGCCTACAACCAAGGGAACTCGGAATTGTAGCCACATTTCAACTTAAATTAAGAATGAAATTTCTTTGTGATTGTTGCTGGGGCTTCATTGAAGGTGAGGAACTGTTTAGTGTTTTTGTGCCATTGACTTGTGGTTTATTGGAGGTGGGGTTGGGTGGGTTATTATTGGCTGAGGTTAAATACCGTATAGACGTAAAATAATCTGACTCGTAATAACGAGACCTACATTTTGTAGCAAAATAGGCTCTTTAACGAAGTCGATCACATGCTTGGATACAACATAGCAACGGCTTGCTGAATGGTAAGCCATCCGGCAAGCGTTCATTCCGATCTCAAAGCCGTTTGAGTGCGATTGAACGAAGCCTTCCTAAGTTAATTCAGACGGCTCAGTCTCCTAGTCCAGTCATTTCGATTGATCTTAAACAGAATAATTTAATTAGGATCGCTCTGAACGTTTCGTGATCGAGCTGAACCCCCTCCCCCCCTCGATGAGCTTACCGCCCTGGGAGTGTTCCTTAGGGGTATCCAAGCACGTGACCAAATTCTATCATAATGTCGCGTGGCACAATTAAATTTGCAGGCATCTATATTTATCCATACCTGTTGATGGTGTGTTATTTCGTCATGATCAGTACGTCTGAACCACAACGTATGGACGACTCTCGAGTACAAGCCAGCCAGAATGATACATGAAACAAACACAAAGCTATGCCACATCAAACTAAAGGAGTTCACAAACTCTTCAGACCACACATAAACGCACGAGTTGTCAACCACTTTTTTCCCGTACTCCCGAAGTTGAAGAATCACGGCCAGGATCCAAGAGCCAGCGATGACCATCTTTAAACATATTGTAAAAATTGTAAAATTTGAAAGTTAAGACAATTTTGTTAAATGCTGTACTATAAGTTTTTTAATAGTCACCTTAACAGATACGCCGCGGAATTAAATAGGGGTAACAGAGACCGGGGGGTACTTAACAAATTTTTATGCGGGAAGGCTCCGCCCCGAGGTCCAACCCCTAACGTTTTTGTATATTATTTTTTTACAAAAAAGGTATTCCTTTCGTATACGTTCTATTGACAAATGGTACCCATTTCACATACCTTGTTTAGAACTTTGCATGTCATTTAACTGCTGTAAATGCACAGAATCAGGAATCAGTCGCAAAAATAGAACATTTTCTCGACTTTATAAAGCCTCAAAATTCATCTGTTAGCACTTTTAGGCCCTTTCACAGACCCTAATGACAGATTTCCCTAATCTTTCGTATACTTCAACGAGTAAAATCACTATCCTTTCGTATACCTGAGGCCTGAAAAAGGTACCCCTTTCGGGTGTAGCCTTCCCGTATAGGCCATCATGTAGGGAGTACCCCTGGGTAACAGAGCGAACCTGTCACAGAGAACTGTCATGCTTGGAAGACCTTTAAGGCAGCCAGCAAGTACTATCAGTAACTGACCGTTAGAAACTAGTAAAATGACTACTAAGATCAGTCAAACTAGAAAACAAACTGTAAAGTCAGTTGGCAAGTATGCCACAAAATTAATGAAAAAAAATACTTGGAATTTAAAAGTACAGTGGTAAAAATAGACCTTATTCACGATACCCGCCATCTTTGCACGCGCTCTAGGATCGATGGGATAAAAGCTATTTCACGTAGTATTTCAGGGGTGCAAACAAGTGATAACGAGTAATCGCGGTCGAGTTTGTTTATTCTATTGAAAAGAGATGACGATTTCATAGTCATGCAAAATGTACATATCGAGTTTTGGCAAGACGTTATGTCATTACTGTTTGCCATAAGGACATGTACGGTCGCTACTGCAAAAAAATACTTAACAATGATCATTTCCACCCATATTTTGACATTATCGTCTTCCTGTTGTCTAGGATAAACTATCCCAACCGCGATTTCTTCCACTGGCAATTTTTTTCACTTGTTTTCCCCCTGAGAAACCAAGTGACATCGTTTTTATCCTATCAGTCCTTAAGCGCTTGCAAAACTGGCGTTTATCACGAATAAGATCTATTAAAGGACAATTCGAAGGGAAACTTATGAAGCTGTCAATACTGATTGAAAGGATTTAACGTTGAGGGCTCTTAACGTCAACAAAAACAACAACAATTTATAGACAGTCTTATATACATTGACTTGATATCTGGTTATTATAAACATATGTCAGAGCATGATAACTAGACTCTCAAAAACGTCCTTCGTTTGATTTAATATGGCGCGGGACGAGGGACTTCGTCGCTTGTTCGCCGCTTCGCAGCTTATTAAAGCTCGCCCCGCTCGCTAAGAAACTAGTGGGGTCGACTTGTAACAAGTCTAGATGATGACTCGTGGTGTCAAACGTGTGTTAAGATTGTTTTCGGTCAGTGCCCTCCCTCCAAGCGGTGATCTGAGGATCTACTCTTTTTCCCTCTCTTGTTGCTCTTTACAAATAACATTTTCAAAATTCCTTTTCGTCCAAGGGTAGTAAACGAATAATCTCTATGTGAGTGTGAAACTTCGAATAATTTTACTGATTTGTGTGTTTATTTACTCATCTACTTATTTATTTATTCATTTTTTATTTACTTTGTCAACGACTGCAGCTAACACGTACCTTCAGTTTGCGCATGGTTAGTTTTCCCTTGTTGCCATGGGGATATATAACAGCATAATAACGTTCGATGGCAATGGCAACGAGAGTGAAAACCGAAGCACATCCTCCAAGCCAAGTCAAGGTTGCATCCGCCAAAAGAACGCATAATATTCCGCCTGACAACCCTTCTGGAAGGGTGAAGCTGTTTTTCGGTATGATGTTCGCTATGTAAAACGCTGCGAAAATGATATCCCCCACTGCTAGGTTAAGGAGAAGATAATTTATTGGAGTCCTAGGCAAAATAAGCTTTCATTAGCTTAACTCAAAACTAACCTTTGCTAAGCCATTTAGTGGGATTTTAGGCTATTTAGGTTCTTAAATAGGTTTTTAATTTGATTTGACGGATTTTTAGAACAAAACCATGGATGCATGATATAGATGAAAGGAAGTTTCAAAGTGCTTCAAAAACTGGGACTTTGAAAATGAGAGAGACACATGGATCTGTATTCTTAATAGTTGCATTGTGTAATCCAGTATTCCCCCACACTCTTTTTTTTCTATAAGAACATGTTTTATAAGAATATCGAGGCTGACATTTGAGAAATTTTAAGAATATTTTAAGAATAAACCTGACGCTGAGAGTTTGAAAAGGACTCAAATTTGAACGTTGGAAATCCGTCAGTACAGCAGAATTATATGTTTTGACTTAAACGTATAAAATTATTCCTTTTGCTAAACGGCGCTGGAGACAGATCTAGACACAGAATACTGGCAATTGAAACCCCAATACAAATCTTAAGTGGAAATGCTATAAGCTATAATTTATTATTAAGAATAATTTTAGAATATTTTCAGCCTAAACTCGACAGAAAAAATAAGAATATCCAGCCTGGGACAGAAAACAATATCATTCTTATTAAACAAAAAGAGTGTATTCCAGAAAGGTAAACCAGGAGCTGTTTATAATCATCAGAAAAATACTAAAACCCGGGCTCCCCGGGACTAAAACTCGGTATTGTGTAGCTTTGTGTTAATGTGTCAGTGTTTGTAGACTACTTGGAAAGGGTAGTAGTTTTGTAGGGGTTACCTCATATCTCGATTCTTCAATAAAACAACACAAACAAGGAAGTTTCCAGCGATACTTATAAAGATGAATATGGCTGTTGACGCTGTTATAGCAACATCAGCTACATCAGACATGACGGACAGATTTGATGTTATTCCGACAAAACCTAAATGGAAACAAATAAAAGGTTTATAAGATTAAATGATCAATCTTTTAACTGTATTCTATTTTGAGGTTGTTTTCTCGTCCTCCTATCTCTACTGAGTCTGGTTACAGCTACTTATTCCTCCGATTCCTCTCTTCCATAATTCTTGCAAGTAATCCTTCTGTCAGCAGATATTTATCGGAGCTATCTACTTAACACCGTTTTGAAGTCACGTGTTCGGCGTGTATGGCTTAATAGGCCATAGTAATAGGTGAGTTCTACATTTTTTTTGGTCTCAGCAGACCTGAAATTATAGTTGCAGTCGAACATTTACCAACGGCACTAAACCTCTCTACAACGGCAACGGCCACTAAGAGCGTGTGCCCAACTGCTAAAAAATCCTCTCTACAACGGCCAGTTTTTTTCAGCGACTGATAGAAAAGTCAAGACTGGTTATGAAATTTCATCGGTATGGCGCGTTGATGACTAATTCCGGCAATGGTATAATTTAAAAGTGTTTCATTTACACTGCTGCTTGTCTACATGGCTAATGTTTCGAACCTTGCTCGCTTTGTCACGCTAACATTTTGATCAAAACATTATTCAAGTTTTTTTTATGTATTTTATCTCTATATAATTACTATATAAGCTTGGATTACCATTAGGAGATACAGTAAGGACAAACTTAGCACAGTAAACATGTACTATCTTCCCATAACGGCCACCTCTACACAACGGCCACTTTCTTTGTCCCCAAGGTGGATTACCGTTGTGGAAAGGTTCAACTGTATTATTATCAGTTACATCTTCTCATACGTTGGAACTCTAACAGAAAGACATGGGATTATTCTATCAGAGGGAAAACAAAGCAGAATCACTGGAGTTTAACATGGAATAATTCGTTGAATTTTTTTCAAGTTGCTTTCCATTTCGGTCTATCATGTCCATCGAAAGCTGAAGAGGCCCACAGTTGAGTAGTTGTATATGAAACTGTACCACTATTTCAGGATTTTCTGGGATTCCAATGTGTTTTTGAGGTTTTTATGTAATACCCAAAAATCCTGACATACTTCCCTTAACGTCCGAGTGGTCAAAACACGACAAAGAACCGATGAATTAATGGATGTAAAGTTACAACAAACGTTCCAGGCAGACCTACCAGAAAAACAGGTGCCAAAAGCCTAGTGAAAAAGCTTCCAGAGCTTATTTTGTGCTAAAACCGGGCCGAAGTACCGCTGAAACGTTTGCACGGTAATAACTAACAAGGGCGTGTGCATAATATTACAAAGAATACAGAGATGTAAACGACAGCGTGAATTAGCCATGACCCACGTTATTTAATGATTCTTTGCTTGAGAGTAGGCAAAACCAGTGGGACAAAGGATCAATTAGCTTGTTCCTTTTAAAATGCTATTTTTCTCTCAAGGTCATGGATCATGGACGAGGCAGGTTGCAAATGGCCTCTCATAGTCTTTTGTTCAAGAATAAATGGCCAAGAAACCCCCCTGGACAGAATTATTTTATAATCACTAACCGTTTCGGGGGGTGAGCTTTTCTTTAACTGCAATTTCCTCAATAACAATGAATGAAATTTAACCATCTGGTTAGCAACCTCGCTTCCAGAAGCAAGGTGATCAGTGTTAGAGGTCCAACCAAAATGATTTATTTTATCAGCAAGAGAGGTTTTTTAAAACTTAATTTCTTGGATAGGTGAATTTCTAGGACCCTGACAACAATGAATGATTTTCCAGTAATCGGATACCCATGTTTTGCGCACAGGATTCTGGGATCGCCAGGGGGCAAACATTGCGAGTCGCTACAAAGAAATGTATGGCGTGGAGTTGTTTCTGCGTTAAAAGCAGTGTCTGTGGACATAGAATGCCGCATTTTGCCGTGATTTTATGAGAAACGGAGGTGACTAATGTTGGTGCGTTGAAATTTCAAGTTTCTGTGTGATTAATGCGATAAATTCTATCGATAAACACTCCCTGCGTGAGGTTGAGTGTGAAATTTATGTTCACTGAATTTACACAGACATGAAGAATTCGAAGAAAAGGTCTCGAAATATATAGTGCAAATTTAGGTATACATGTAGGGGGATTGGCTCATTTAAGCGTTTAAGTTATAATTACGTGTGGTGGTATTTACGACGAGTGTAACTACCCTCGGCCGCGATCAGCGCTGTGCGGCTCTTTGCGGGTTATTACAAAACAACGATCGTGGGTATGTACGCGGCCATAAAAATAAAAAATCCTCCTTTACTTTGGTAAACAAAGTGACATCTACAAAATATTTCATGGAAAGTACATGGTATTTAACCATTAGTAGATCAGGCAGAAATCGTACAAACGAGTACTGAGATTTCCGATACAAAAGCGGTGAGTGTGAAAATAAATACCAAGTTGATATGCGTAATTCAGAGATCCTATATCTTCCCTCAAAATGATTGGAAAAGGCATTAGAATTCATCGGTTCTCAGGATCATGACAAAACATGACGAGAAGAAATCAATATACTAATGTGCGGAAGATGTTTTTGTTTTTAAATTTAATGCATATCAAATTCGACAGTACATAAGCTTACCTTCGATCGTTGTCACAAACCGGCACAGCATTGTGATCACCGCCGAGCGGAGCGTAATTACACTCGTTGTAAATATGAGCACATGTAAGTACAACTGGAAAAGCTTAAATGAGTCCGCATTCCCCGCCCATTTATATCTAAGTTAGTACTATATATTTCGAGACCATCAGTAAATTCACAGTCGACCTTTCGCAAGAATCAGTGTTTAGAGCGGTTTTCACTTGACTGTCGTAAAACCAAAACCAAAGTAAATACACTAGCCAACCAAAGGGGGTAGTAAAACAAAAACCAAAACCAAAACCAATTACTTTCGACAGTCAAGTGAAAACCGCTCTATCGATAGATTTCATCGCATTGATCCCACAAAAACTTACAATTTCTTCGCACCAACATTAGTCACCTCCGCTGCTCATAAAATTACGGCAAAATGTTGCATTCTCTGTCCAAAGACACTGCTTTTACCAGAGAAACAGCTCCACGCCATACATTTCTTTGTAGCGACTCGCAATGTTTGCCCCCTGGCGATCCCAGAACCCTGTGCGCAAAACATGGGTATCCGATTACTGGAAAATCATTCATTAGAATTGATTTCCAGCTTACTTTTCTGTCATAACCGCTGATGACTTACGATTTAGAACCTTCCGAAGCAAATGAAGAGCTTACAGTCTGCTTCTTGCAAACAGCTAAATATATATGCTGCACTTTCTTCGGTAAAAGATTATCTTCGTCTTCCTTTAGATGCAAAGAAATCTTTAAAGCTGAGGGATAGATTAATATCATCACGTTTAAAAAACACGCTGGCACCATTGTCAGGGCCTTAACAAAATTAGAGCAATGAAAACGTAGAAAATGAATAAATGATAGTCATAATAAATAAACAATGAATAGTATCTTCAAAGCTGACAATAAGCTTTCGAGAAAAGTCGATCGTACTTGATTAAAATAATCTTAAATGGCTTTTCACTGTCTTTTTTAAATCGCGGTCGCAAACAAAAACCCGAACAACAAATCAGGCAAAATAGTAATCTGTTTTGCAGGACCTCTAGGATTATGTTTGACAGTGGGTTAGCTGTGGGTTTAAGTGGTCTGCTAATCCTGCTTTGGGGCTTTGAAAATTGGCGAACTTAGGAGATCTTAAAAGTCGTAATTACGTGTAATTGTAGGTACCCCTAGAAGCATTGATATTAAAAAGTTTAAAAAGCATGCAAGTAGTAAAGAAGATAAATTATTAAAATAAATTATTAGTTTCCCTGTGTTCCATGCGCTTTTGCAATGTGAAACAAATGACATGATAAAACACGAAACGCTTATAAAAACTACTTCAACTATTACAGAAACAGAACAGCCGAGATTAGAAACTACTAAGAAAAATTCACCGATTGATATTTAACCTATAAAAGACTACCCGAAAAAACCTGTTGATAAGCTGAATTTTTAGGTTATTTTGAAGACACATTCCAAGCAGTTCCCGAACCAAAAGCAAAGTATTACCGAGAGACAGACTTGCCCCAGACAGCTGCTTTATGTGATGACTGTGATGGAAATGAGAGACAGAAATAGAAACATACAGTGTACCACCAGTACTCCTGACAGCAGGAGCGTAGTGTATAGTTACCAGCTACCAATGGCCGGGTTCCGCGTGGGGAAATGTAATCAATAATTATTCTCGTTTACTTTTGAAGTTAGTTAATATTACATAGGATCATATTTACAACTGCATGGTAACTTTTTTAAACTCCATAGTGAACATAATAATTTTATTTTGCCGCTCAAAATAAAGCGAAACCCTACTCCACTGCATGTTCGAGTGATTTTAAATCTAGACGAAGCACTTGAAATGAAAGGTGAACAAGGCATCACGGAAATAACATGATCTGCATGAGGCGAAGATTCGACCATTCCACCATCCTTCGCGGGCTGGGCACGTCTAAGTAAATATTGCATTTTCTTATTGCACGTCATTGGAGGACGATGATTCGCAAGATAATTAGCGTAAATATTGATGTAATTATCAGACAGTCCAACAATGTCGTAAATATATGACAAAGAGAACAAGCCCAAAAAAGAAATCTAAAAGGGAATTAAATCTATCTATTATCTGTTTAGTGGTTGGTTTCTGCCATTTTCTCTAGTTCTAAGAAAACGGCTGAGCTGATGCAACTTCCTCAGGGCTTCTCACTGGTTGACGTCTTTTTTTCCTGTCAATATTCCTTGCAATTGACGCTATTGGTATTGATATCACAAACGTCTTCTTATTTTACTCAACGAAAGTAGGTGGTTATGAAGAATTAGCCGCGTGATTTGAACCATCCAGAAACGGAGAATTATTTAGACTACGAGTAGTGCAGTTAGGTTAAGTGGTTTAGTGAATTTTCTTGCAGAACCTTAAATTTTTTCCTAGCACACGGCCAGTCTTATGCGGGAGCTGCGCTTTTAGGCTTGGTTAGTTCTGCAGAGATGGCAGTAATAATCCTAATTGAGATCAAATAATTTAGCATTTATTGTTGTGTTTTTAAATAGAATTCTTTGAAACACTACCCTCCTTAATCTGCATAATTTTTCAGATAATGCTATTCAATTTTTCGCTCCTCAATTCCTCAGATCATGCGAAAGCCGACCTCAATAACTGTTAGTTCTCCTAAAACTCTTTGCAATTCAAAATATTTTGTTCTTTAGAAACGTACTTACCTCGATCGGTGTAACGTGCCCGATTTTGCCTGTCCCGAGGTAAATTATAAAGGTATGTTTAATCTAGCAGAGATTCTTCAAATTGATCACTCCAGAAAATACCATAACATACCACAATGCTTTTTGTTGGTCACCCCAAAATTTTGCATAAGCATTGTCTTCAGTTTCTCTTATGTCTTGAAATGGCCCTAAGAGAAACTGAAAACAATGTTTATGCAAAATTTTGGGGTGTTAAACAAAGAGCATTATGGTATGTTATGGTATTTTCTTGAGTGGTCGATAGCAGTTGTCTTCTATCGATTTGTATTCTTGCTGCTCTTGCTATGCTTTTAGGCAGTAGTACAATTAATGTCATTGGTACCAATACAACAAACTGCCTTCAAAATTTTTTATCCCTAGCTGTTTATGAAGAATTAACCGGGGTTTCGCTTATCCCAAAACGGAGAAATACTTTGAATGAATAATAACCAATGGCCAGAACAAAATGAAAACGTACGATCGCCAATTCTTTAATGTCTCATTTGACACCTTCTAACGAGTAGAGCAAAAAAAATCTAAACATTATCAAAAGACTTGTCGTAAGTGTTCAAGTCAAACCTTTCCTTTTACAATAAAAGGGAGACTTTTCGATTGGTATATTTCTGCTCAATGGAAGACAGAAAAACCAGCGCGATCAAAAACAGAAGCGTGAGTAATAAGCATCGCGAGCGATTAATTGAAGCAAGTCATATGTCTCATGGTACATCATATATCATGTTTTTATGTATGAATATAGTTTGCTGCATATGGGTTTTTCTTATCTTATAATATCAAAAACTTTACACCCATTGTAGCTAATCAGAAATTTTACCTGTAAGAGTATGCAGGTAAATTATTCTTTTCACGCGTGGTAGGAAACACTCAACTGTCCCTTAACTCTCGATTCCAGTTCGAGTGAACGAATACATAGCGTGTTCCAGGCGTTGAGATAGTAGAGCGCGGGAGAAAAATTCACGAAGAAAAAAAAAACGAGGGGAGACTAGAGGGGGGTAGGGGGAGGGACTCTCGCACTCGCCCCCCCCCCCCCCCTCGCTGCTCCCCCCCCCCCCGTTTTCCCGGTGTACAATTTAACTCGCTCCCCACTGACCGCTGCGCGCTCTACTATCTGAACCAGTGAAACAGGCTAACGAATCCAGTCTAAATGTGCATATTACGCTTTGCATACATAGACTGTTTGCTTGTAACATCCAGCCTTTAGGTTCTTTTGAGATTCTTTAATAATGCAAATTTCTGTTTCCTTCGTCTAGACCTGTATATCACGTCGACTGGATACCGCTCTTAGCACTGTCAACAAAAGCAATAGTCAGTAGACAGCTTTATCTTTCTTCAATAACTGAGGAGAACTGAGGAAACTTTTTGTCTGAACTTACCAATAACAGTTTTTCGATCTGCCAAACAGCATGGCTGCGGCTGCACTTGGGGACCGAGTTATTTCCCATTAGCTAATTAAAGTTATCTCGTTTAAAAAAACTGCGAGTGCGGCCGGGTTTTCTAGAGTCTTAACCGAGTTCTAACCGGGTTATGCAAATCAAGCAAGAACAATCGATTTTCTTAACTCGGTTAGATTTTTTCAAACCACCTCGCGAGGTAGTTTAACGCGGGTTAACCTTATCAATCAGTCGATCATCTCCGCCTAAAAGGTCGTGAGAATGTTCCAAATTTTGGCTTTCGATGCACGCAAGAACAACAGTTTCGAAATTACTCCCCTCTAAGTTCAGCTTTTCTTTCTTAACACAACTGAATTAAGACTTAAAAGAAGTCGACCTCTCGTAATCAGTAATAGGGGGTCAAATTTTGTCACTCACTCTTTATGGGCGAGCGTTATGAGGACCTATGAGCGACCCAAGCGAACGACAAAAAAAAACAAAAGACCGCGCGACGTTGAAGTGACTTTGGGAAGGTCTAAATTGCGTCTGGCCGCTGATAAAAATTAACCTGGTTGAACTATTTTAAGCAGGTTAGCTTGTGAAGAATTTTTTACCGGGGTTTTTCAAAAACTAACCCGGTTAACTTGAGAAGTGCAGCTGCAGCCATACAGAAAACTTTTATTAAATGTCGCCGTTTATAAAAACTTTGAACTATCATCTTACATAGAATTTCTTAAACGCTTGAGTTAAAAATTATATTCAACCATCGCTCTTGTCGGAAAATGTGTAAAAAGTAGACGTAAAGATATTTAAGGAGAAAAAGAAATATAGATACCTGAGTTTAGAATACAGTCCTTTTCTCGCCTTATTTCACGTACGGTTTAACAGTTAATTAACATGGTGAAGGCTTTGTAGACAGTACATCAACACAAATAGTAATAATGTTGGAGTGTGACTCTTTTCATCAAAGTTTGAAACAGGACACAAACTAAAACTTCCTTATATGGTAAATGACGTCACTGTATTTAAGTTAAGACGAAACAGAAAAGAGGAAGGTGTAGTTATTACTTCCACGCAAACAGGACAGTTTGAGCTCATAAATGGCAATCCCTTATGTAACTCTAATATTTTTAAACGGCGAGTGCTCGGAAGTTTTAACTTTGCGAGAGATTAATGATGATCGTGTTACTCTGCTTTCCTCCCTAAGCAATCAAGGCGAATGACACTTTTCGATTAATTTCTTACACTAGGTTATCAGCCAAAAAAAATTAACTGTTTTTGGTCTGATTCGCTTTAGGGGTCGGTCATAGGACTATGACGTCCGCACGCAAATCGCATTCATTTAGCCATTGTGATCTTCAAACTCCCCACAACTCATAACATTTCTTGAAAGGTTAGGAGTATAATTTTTAAGTCTGGAGAAATAAAATGATAGCAAATGGTATCGTGATGCAGGGCTTATTCTCCATCCTCGGCAATTAAGACAAATGACTCTTTTCGTTTAATATCTCGAACTAGATCATCAGCAAATTAACTGTTTTGTTATTTCATGTCAAAGAGAGTATTGAGACAACGTTCAACTTTATGATAACCATAATTATCTGTCTAAATTATCATCTTTATGTACGCTACGCCCAAGAAAGAATGTCTATTTATTGACGGGAGAGGGGGTGGGGTGGCGGTTAGGTAGGAGAGTGGGCACGCAGTTTCAATTTAGGTATTTTTAATACTCTGCTACGTTCGGCTTTTATTAACGGATCTTTACGAACCCGCATGCAACAAGTAAAAGTTAAGATCGTCTTAACGCAGCTTTACGCTACTTTTCTTGCGGGTCGTAAAGTGCTCTCTTTACGCATTTTTTACGGGCATCTTTACTGGTTCAACTGGTTAACCAGTTATTTCAAAAGTTGAATGTGTTGAATGTTGAATGTCTAGTCCTATGAGTTGTTTTTTTGTGAGCAGTGCGTAAGCAAGGCTTGGGTTTCCTTTCAATTATCTTAAAGCAGTTGTCAACTGGACCATTTGAGGCAAAGATTCTTGAGTTCATGAAACCCTTTTCTTGTGAAAAATAGACGTTAAATGAGCTGAAATGAAAAGCCGTGTTGTCTTATCAGGGGCATTTATTTATTTATTACAGATTACAGATTCACTCCACTACATTACAAGCAAAAAATGAAGTTGTGCAGAAGGAGACAACCAAAAGCGCCAATGCGACATACTAGGGAAATAGAAATAGAAATAGAAATGTTCTAGTTATCCCTAATAAAGCTTAAAACATTTTTTTTAAAAGTTGCAATACTATTTGATTCTCTAATATGATTGGGCAAACCATTCCATTCATTAACAATACGGTTAAAAAACTATATTTACAACCATCAGTTCTACTAAAATTTGGAACAAGGTTCTGTGTGTCATTATTCCTCAAGTTACAACCTGTATTTCTGTCCTTACAAAATATGAGCTTGCTTGAAATGTCAATATCATGGTGTCCATTAATTACATTAAAAAAGAATGTAACATCGCTAGTGAACCTCCTACTAGATAATGACAACAGATAGTCTAGACAATTAGATAGTCTAGTATCATAATCATCATCAGACCTAGTGATCCATCTGCTAGCCCTTCGCTGAACAGCCTCCAATTTATCAATGTTACGTTTAGTATGAGGGTTCCAAGTTTCGCATGAATATTCTAATAAAGGTCTCACAAGACTACAATAAAGTGTGTTCATGGTATCTATATCCTTTAGTCCCTACAAGTCCTCTTAACCAACCCTAAAACCCTATTAGCCTTAGCAGTTATTTAATCTACGTGTTGGTTCCTTCAAAGATTACTAGCAGTAAATAATCCTAAATCTTTATACACATTAACACTTTCCACAGGTTGATCTTCAATATTATACTAAGGGTGACTTTTTCCTGGTTATTCGCATTATCTTACATTTCTTGGTCTGAAATTTTATCTATGTCACTTTGAAAAGTAGACAGATCTTCTTGAGTCTTAATAACCCTGTACATTTTACTGTCATCAGCATACAAAGCAATTGAACTGTCCTTACTAATTACCCCCTTAAATCGTTAATGTAGACTATGAAGAATAATGGTCCCAACAAAGAACCTTGTGGGACACCAGAGGTTACGGTTAAACCAGTCGGAAGCCTCTCCTTTGACTACAGCACGCTGTTGACGTTCTGTTAAATAATCTCTACACCAATTTAGCAAGTCTCCATGGACACCATATTTGTAAAGTTTGGTTAATAGAGTATTATGACAGACAAGGTCAAAAGCCTTTGAAAAGTCTATAAATACTACATCAACTTGACCTCTCCTGTCCAACACTTTGAACCAATCATGATGTACTAAGAGTAGTTGAGTGGTGCAGGAACGACCAGTGAGGAACCCATGAAGAGAGTAATGTATGAATCTAATAACCTGATCATAAATAGCATTGTACTCAATTCTCTCCTGGCATTTCCCAGAGATAGTTAAGAGTGAAATGCCTCTATAATTTTCTACTGGCACTCGATCACCATCCTATGAATGGGTGTAATATTAGCTGATTTCCACAATTTAGGTAGCGTCTCTGTTTGAACGATAAATTGAAGAGCATACTCAGAGGAACTGCAGAAGGGTCAGCAGTCTCTTTAAGTAAACGAGCAGGTATTTTATCAACTCCACAAGACTTATTAGCATTAAGACAGCTAAGTAGCTTTTGAACTTCCTTAGTGTCACATGTTACATGGTTGGTAACGACCTCAAAACTTGGATCTTGTAAGTCAGTTTGTAGCCGGTACAGCAGTACTCTGTTTACAAAGAACTGAATGAAAGTGAATATTAAATATGGTAGCTTGCTCATGAGGTTTTATCGCAGATCTTCTGTTGTGGGTGTTTACATCAGGAAGCCGTTCTGATTTCGACTTAATTGAGTGGTAGCTCCAAAATCGCTTTGGGTTTACCTTCAGTTGACTCGACAGATGCTCTAGATATCTTTTATACTCAGATCTTATTAACTGCTTGACGGATCTTCGTAACTCTTTAAACTTTAGGCTAAGGATTTCTGATGGATGAGCCTTTAGTTTTCTCTATAACCTTTTTTCTTTTTGATCTTATTGAGAATTTCGTTGGTAATCTATGGAGGATTAGTTTTCGTTTTTCACAGTAAAGGTTGGAATGCACATATCAGCAGCAGCTAGTAATAGGTCATTGACTCTTTCAGTACAGGTGTCCACTTCCTCTTCCAAGAAAGCACAGTTCCATGGAATATACTTCAATAATTCATTCAGTGCAGTGAAGTCTGCCTTTTTAAAGTTGTCATTTTTCCTTGAGACAGACTTACGAGGGCGACCAGATAAAAGCTTAATATTGAAACTAACCGGAAAATGATCAGAATTAAAATGATCAGTCAGTACCTCAACATCGCTACCCAGGTCAGGAGTTTTGGTCAAGATTAAATCAAGTATATTGCCATCAGTTTCATTAAGCATTCTTGTTGGATTGAAATTACATTGAACCAGAAAATGGTCATTGAGCATGTCACAAAAATCAACAGTACATAAATCACTTGAAGTAGCAGTTAAACTATACCAGTCTATGCTTGGAAAATTAAAGTCGCCTACAAGATAACAGGTAGCAAATCTGGTCTTCTCAATTCTCTCCAGACATTGACGTAATTTGAAGGAATACTCCACATCAGCACTGGGTGGTCTGTAGCACACTCCAAATAGAACATTGTCCTTTGATTTCTGACAAATTTCCACCATGACGGTTTCGATATTATCATTATACTCCAGATCCCTTCTTCTTATGGAGATTAAATCCGTATGTACTGCCAATAAGACACTTCCACCTCTACGATCTTGTCTGTCTTTGCGATGAACACAGTAGTCATTCAGACTCAATCGAAATCCATGAAGCTAGAGTCAAGCCATGTTTCCGTGATAGCAATCACCGGAAAGTAATCTTCAAGCAGCAGGGCTTGCAATTCAAGAAACTTATTTCTTAAACTTCTAGCATTGAGTAGTAAACATCGAAGATTTAGGATCAAAATTGCAAATTTTACACAACCGCATTGTCTCGAAATTCCCAGCAGAGACTTGGACACAAAGAAAACCAAACCAAATATAGAAAAATGAACAGATAGCCTCGGAATCATGTTAGAACCTTAATGTATCGAACTTGGGCGATTAAGGTGGCTGAACACAGTTTTGGCAGTTTCTGAGTATAGGTCATTTGCCAAATTATGGCAAGAGAAAGGTTGCAGCTCAAAGTGAAAAATATACTGATGAAAGATTTTGACTGACAGATAAAATTTGACGTTTTCGTAGTTTCCATGGCAGCATGAACGATTGCATACAACATTAAAATTTCACTTTTGCTCAGTTTACATAAAATTTAGATTTTCCTTTAAACTCGTACACAGCCTACTATAATTAATCATTACCATTTGAAACTTATTTGACCAAGTTTTAACAGAGGGTTTTTAGATAATCAATAATATAATTGTACTGTAATTATTAAATGTGTCACAAAGTTCGTCTGTTCAACTTCCATTTTAAAGTTCGCATCATTTAAAATACGATAAAAGTAAAACTTTTGCCAAATATCACAAAATTTTATAGAGCAGATTTTGAGAAATCGTCTTCTGTGTACCATTGTTTTTTTCGCCGCTATGTTTGTATGTCTAACTTAAAACACCCGCTACCACTGACCGCCTGCAAAACTGTGTTCAGCCACCTTAATCGTGCTTATCCTTGCTCCTGACTTTATTCACAATTACTTGTTAACGTGATTTTCGTTTCAAGATTAATAATAACAAGAAACAGTGACAGACTGAATTGTCCGTGAAGACGTTAAAATATCGTTACGTCGAGAAGCAAAGTTAGAACCCATCACAGCATTCCGAGAGGGAAATTCCAGGCAAAACTGCTTGTCACGGCTTGTAGTTATGCGAATAGGTCGTTCACACGCATAATGTGTGCGAATTTGCGCTGCAGCTCATGATTTCGGAAGGCTCGAGTGTGCTGTGTTTTTCGGTTTAAGTGACATACCATTAGCCAGATCTTTATCCTTTAGTTCGCTGTGAGGAAGAACCCTCACTGAACTGCAGCAGAACATTTCTTTCATCTTATTCCTGAAACGCTGGTTTATCAGAGCGTAAGCAAAAGGATTGACGGCGGAATTGAACATAATCATTACGTGAGAAATGGGAATTGCAGCTGGGCTGAGCTTGTAGGAGCCAATGTCATTCAAAACATGAAGTATGGAATGTGTGCCCCAGGAAACACCAAAGATAGCACTTATGATGACAACTGTCAAGGTGACTCGCTTCCGTAGCTTCAACACACCCTGTACTCGAGAGACAACAACAACGTTAAGTTTAAAGGAAAATTAGATTGGAAAATCGTTCTTTTTTGAGATATAGTTATTTAGAGCCCAACCAGGGGCCTACTAATAATGATTGGGAATTGTCGCCAAATTTCAACTCAAATTAAAATTGAAATTTCTCGTCTTCTTTGTCACTATTGTTGAGGCTTCACAAAAGCTAAGAACTTATTTAATTTTTGGCGC
>NC_133201.1:37757492-37812492 GCF_958299795.1 Porites lutea
TTTTATAACCACTAATTGTTCGGGGTGATCAGCTTTTCTTGGACTTACAATTTACTCCGGATAACAATGAAAGAAATTTCACCCACGCCTCTGGTAACTTCGCTTCCAGAGGGCAAGATGATTAGTGTTAGGGGTCCAACCGAAATGATTTATTTCAGCAGCAAGCGAATCCAGTGCAAGGTTTTTTAAAAAAAATAATTTCTTGGCTAGATGAATTTCTTGGACACTGACAACAATTAGAATTGATTTCCAAGTAGCTTTTCTATTATACCCGTTGTATTACGGCTTAGAACCCTCCGGATATTAACTTAAGCGAATAAAGAGCTTACGGTCTGCTTATTTCAAGCAGCTAAATATGCTGTTCGTTATTCGGTAAAAGAATATCTGCTTTCTCTTAGACGCAAAGAAATCATTAAAAGCTGTTGTCAGTCATTTATGCTGGGAGGGACAGGGGAATATCATCACGTATAAAACACGCTGGCACCATCGTAAGGGTATTATAAACAAAATTAGTACAATGAAAACGAAAAAATGAATTAATAAAATGATAAAATGATAAATAAACCACGAAAAGGATGTTTCAAAAGCTCAAAGTATTAAGTCTCTTTTTTAAAAGTCTTCGAAGCTGCCAAGAAGCTTTCGAGAAAAGTCGAAAGCTTCTGATTAAAAGAATTTTAAATAGCTTTTTAGTGTCTTTTTACTATAATCGTGATCTAAAATAAAAACCAGAACAACAAATCTGTCAAAAAAGTAATCTGTTTTACAGTACCTCGAGAATTTTTTTCGTGCATCAAGCGGTTTGATGATCCTGCTTAAGGGCTTTTAAATTGGCGATTTTAGACGGTCTTAAAAGTGGTAATTGTAAGTAACCTTAGAGGCATTGATCTTAAAAAGTTTAAAAAGTATCTGCAATACGGAAGATAAATTATTAAAATGAATTATTAGTTTCGTTGTGTTCCATGCGCTTTAGAAACGTAAAGCAAAATGGCAGAAAAAAAAAACAAACGTTGATAAAAATTACTACAACAATTACAAATATATAACCGCTGAAATTTAAAATTACGAAGAAAAAATCACCGATTGATATTTACCCAATTAGAAGACTACCTGAAAAAGCCTCTTGAAAAGCCACATTTTTAGGTTACTTAGAGGATATATTCCAAGCAATTTCCCGATCCAAAAGAAAAGTATTGCCGCCAGTGTTCCAAAGTAGAAGAAAAAAGACAGACTTGCAGACAGCTGCTTTTTGTGATGGAAATGAGAAAGACATAGAAATATACATTGTACCACCAGTACTCCTGACAGCAGGAAAGTACTGTGTAGTTTCGCAGCGAACAATGGTCGGGTTCTGCGCGGGGAAAAAATAATCACTAATTATTCTCGTTTACTTTTGAAGTTAGTAAATATTACATAGGTTCATATTTACAACTGTATGGTAACTTTTTAAAACGCCATCGTGAAAATAATAATTTCAGTTTGTCACTCAAAATTAAAAAACCCCTTCTCCACAGCATGTTCGAGTGATTTTAATTGAGACGAGCCAATCAATTAAAATAAGAGATGCGCAAGGCATCACGGAAATAACATGATCTGCAGGCGAAGATTCGACCATCCCACCATCCTTCACGCGCTGGGTACGTCTAAGTCAATACTACATCTTCTGATTGCACGTCATTGGAAGACGATGATTCACCAGATAATTGGCGTAAAAATTGATGTAATGATCAGACAGTCCAGCAATGTCATAAGATATATAGTACAAAGAGAACGAGCCCAAAAGGAAAATAAATCTTGGGGACCTCCAAAAGTAAAAACTGTGAATATGAGATGAGCTTTCCCTTGTCTTCAGGTTGCACCATTAAACAAATGGGCGGTAAACTAAATAATGTAGACAACAGTGTCAGTTGTAGGAAATAAGGATAAGAAGCTTGAATTTCACGATAGAAAATTCGTTCAGCAGGAGCGGTTGGGATATCATTGAAGTGTAATTTCAATGTTATGATATTTTAAAAAGATTTTCAAAACGTAAAAATTAAAAAACTTCGCAGGGTTGATTTTCCCCAACGTGACAAAAACATTTTTGGCAAAAAAGCAAGATTTCAAATAGGTCAGGTGACAGGTCAGAATTTATTGTGCTTACAACTATTCAAATTTCTTTTTCTTTAATACTGGTCCAACACGGGCTTTATTTACGTTGAGAAAGTAAAGTAGCATTTTTGAAATATAGAAAATATACAACTATGATGTTAAAACTTATAGAATGATTAAAATAACACACTCATAAAGTGTACTAGAAGGAAGTAGGTTATGTTGCACGATTTTGATGCAGCAAAGAAAACAGCAGAGTTTACAATTGATCAGACAAGTTAGACAAGCTGTCTTTGCGTATATGCGCTCGTGTTTGAGTGACTAGACTTTATTTCTGAAACACAAATATTGGAAAGCGTAATTTGTTTTTCGACGAATCTTCTTTGTTTCGAAGATGGCAAGATTCCTTTTTTAAAAAGGCAATAATATTTTTAGCAAGTCCTTGAACTCGATGTAAGAGAGATATAGTGGGTCAATGGAAATTCTTGTGATTGCAATTTGGAACTGAATCTCTAAGTTTGGTGCAAAAATTTTTGTAAAGGTTTTAAACCCGAGATAAGGATATATTTGACAAGAAAGACTGTCTGTCAAGGTAGCTTTTTTAATTAATGGATTTTCCAAATCATTGTCAAGGAAACAGGCTTTCTTGACTTTACCATACGAAACGACATCGTACACTACAATGAATCAAAAGAAGAAAAGCTTCTCATTGTGAGTCAGCAATGCGTTGGTTATTCTATCGGTGTGATTTAAATCAGATTTTGACGCCTACATCTGTCGACACCTGCGTCAGCTCATCGAAGGACACAGTTTGGGGGCGTAAAAATGTGTATGAGCAAGTTCAAAACGGGGAAAGGGGATTTTTACTTTTTGAAATGTTCTTTGATGCCCCCAATGTCGTAGGAAAAAATCGAAGATAAGAAATAGTAGGCCTACATTTGCTCTAGCTTACCTTCATCTAATGTTTGTTTTGTGGAGTTGTGTTTTCCTTTGCTTATGCCAGACTCTCAGATAGTAGGGACGTTAGGAAATAAAAGAACCAAGTGAAAATAAGGCGCATGCGCTCTGGGGAAGGGGGCGTTTACCTATTGTACAGCTGGCATTTAAAGTCAACAACTTTCATTGCTCATATAAATTTTGACATTTTCATAATTTTTTTTACAAACTTACTGTCCCAAAAGATATCGGTAGAAAATTTAGGGCAAACATACATCTCTTGGCTTTTGTCATGACTCTGCGCCAGAATCATTTGTCTCGTTTACTGAAACATAGCTAAACATTGAAACCTTTTTTTTCTTTTCTACGTTTTTTTTTTGTAATGGTGCTGGTTTTTCCGTTTAAAGACTGTTTTATTCTCTGACGCTTTATATTAGGGTAATTACTGGGCCAGTTTAAGTTTGAGACTGATAAGATTATTCGCCAAAGATCTGGACTGGAAGAGAGCCATTTTGGTGGGAAAATCTCTATTGATAACTAACTGAGCCAGCCATGTCGGCGAAACTATCTCTATAACCATAAAAATGCTTGCTTTTACCTTTTTGCCGTATTTGACTGTATTTTGCACTTGCAGCTTGCTAGGTGCTAGGTGTTGTTTCATAAAGCAATAAATAAACTTTTTTGTTAGACTAACGTTGTTTTAAACCTACGCAGAACATTGAGGGACTTTGGAGGAGATGGGAAATTTTGAATTTCTGCTTGTATTTCACAACCTTTTTCGTTGTTTCAAGAAAGTTCCTGGGGTTTACCCACATAAACAGAGGAAATACCTTAGGGCTGAAGTACAACTTTTCATCTCTTCTAAAATAGTTTAGCCGGCTTACATTGTTATTCGAGGTATGCAGAAAAAAAAATTAAAATGATAAGAAAACCGGCCTCGCGAAGACAGGTGCGCTGCTGGCCACAAATGACGTCCACTTGACCAACTGTGAAAAGGAAAAGGTAAACAAACCGAGCTCTCTTAACTGTGACAGCGAACATGCCACGCTTCTATTTTGGTAATATATAGAGTTAGCCAGGGCTAAAAGCGAAGCTCTCGTTAAAATCTATAGTTTACTAAACAAAATCAAGAGAGGATAACGCTGTCAAAATATGAAATCATGTAACGCCAAGAGGCGAAGGCAACGAAAACAGTAAAAAAAAATCAGTAGGTCTAATTGGCCAAAAAAATACTTTGCACGTGTAGCACAATTTTTTCCTAATAAGCACGCTTTTTTTTACATTTCTTTGCCGTTGTTTTACACGACTAAACGTTAAACTTCAAGAAACTTCCTAGTTACACGTTTTATGGAGGAAATGTTGTATGTGTTCCTGTTCACTTTTTTTTTTTCGCTGCCGCTCCTGATTTTCCCCTTGGCGGCAGCTAGCATTTCTCCTTTTTCTCTCCGCGGCTACAAAATTGTTACGTTTTTCTTGCAATAAAATTGGTCTCCTTTGGTTTTTACCTCTCGCTCTAGCTCTTTCTCTGTTATCCACGTTAATGTAGACATTAAAATTAAGTCGAAAGAAAGAATCGGCTTTTGTTGTTGGCGGTTTTATCTGTAAAAGGCAGGGAAGCTATGCGATTTACCGACGAAAGGCGCGGTTGCTTGAAATGAACAATTTCATCACGGCTTACATGAACGGGTGGACGTACGTACGGACGATTTTCTCAGAACCAAAATGTCTTGGATGCATAGATTACCAAATTTCCTTATCCGTGGTGCTCCGTTGCGCGCGCTAGGCAGGCGAAAGAGCTCCGTTATTAACTTCACTCCAAGAAAATGAAGTGACGTTGGGAACAAGGCGATAGCTTCAAAGTAGGTACCAGTTCCAGGCCGAGAAAATTAGGACATGAGATCGAGGCAATTTGAGCCACCCAGCCAGCTGGCAACCAGATCCTGAAATTGTGTGGTAAATCCGGCGATTAATACCGGCGGCGCATCATTGACAATTCAGGACTGATTTGGGGAAAAAAAACAACACGATTAGTAAGCGTTTTTCTATCTTCGAATGCACCAAAGAAAAGCATACAGTGGTAGCGTGGAAAGGAATCTGTAATGTAGATTTTGAATTTTGCTTTTTGAAATCCTCTTTCATAAAAAAGAAGGAGACATTTGTAAAATAACTGAAAACTGAGGATACCTTTTGTCAATGATGTCACGTTTGTCATGCATTAACTGAACATTTGGTGCATGTAGTTGAGTTGAGTTTTTTTTAACAGTTTACCGCTGTATTTGAGCAAATGTGAGGACAATATTTAGGAAACGAAAAAGCTGATATATTTCCTGTCCTTTTCAATCTCGTTTTCTCATGCTTAAGATGTCTTATTTTCAGGTTTATTTTTGTTTTTTATGTTAAATACACTTAACATAAACCGGCCAAGAAATATACCAAAATGTAACAAGGTCCGTCTTGTTCACTTATGAAGCAATGTGGAACGTATGATTCCGTAATCTTTTCTAATTCATCGCCCACGACTGACGAATTGGAAAGCAACTTCAAGCTTGAAAAAATGGAGATCGAGGCTTTTTCAGTCATTGACTTAACTCGACGAGAATCACTAAGAATCACCTATCTTATCAACAGTCATTGAGCTACTTGTAATAAGGTCATTGTATTTATACAGGGAGCCTTTTGATAATAATAATAATAAAAAAGACGAAAGTAATACTTAGCAAAGTTGCCATCAACATAAATGACTATCGTAAGACAGAGCTATCATTTACTTAATCTTCTCACTTTAGCATTGATAAAATAACAGTAAACAGAAAGGGTATAAAATGAAGCTAAGGTAACAGATCTGGCTGTATATTCCTGTTTAAAATAGATAGAATACTGGTAAATAAGGGTATATTGCTTTATACCAAGGGCGCGTTCGTTTCACCTTATTCCGGAATGAGAATACATGAAATAAAGTCAAAAAATCACTTGTTTGCGCTTTCATTGTATGGAAAAAAATCCAGAACTCTGTTGGAAACTCTGATAAATGTAACTCTCTAAAGGTCCGAACATTTGAGATCGAAGAGATTTGTCACAAATTTCTGCGCATTCTTATTCCGAAATACGCTTTATCGAAAGCAAGCTAAGGAGTTCCTAAAACACTGAAAAGAAAAGATAAAATGTAGCAATCACCTTGAAGTGAAGATGAAATAAGTCTGCGTATTGCTTGGTATTAACTATGAAGCAGGCTCCTTTGCTTTAACTGATCGTATTTTGCTTGCAGTTGGTGCCCATTAAATAGGAACTTTTAACATGCAAATATTTTTAATGATATTCTACCCGTCAGCTGATCCAAAGCAAATTTCCGTTCACATATTGAACTGTTACTTTCATTTTGTGAAAAACAAGTCATGTGATTATCACCTCAGCGGTGTCAGCGTAATACTGTATCGTACGCTTACATGTTTGCCTAGTTTTTATTCAGGTTGATCAGACAACAGCGACAACAGTGACAACACTGACAACAGTGACAACAGCGACAACAGTGATAACATTAAGAAGCCTGAAATTTATTACTTTTTTAATTTATGTTTTCATTATATAGAATTAAAGCATTTGTATCATTCCAATATGCATTGCAAAACAAATCGAGAACAATTTTCCATGGTCTGTAATCTTATCGACCATAGAAATGACGTCATAATGTTCAAAACTTTTTCAGTGTTAGACCCTCGCCTACGGCTCGTGATTCCACTCGAGTGTTGAACAATTTGACGTCAAAAATTCTATGGCCGATAAGATCAGTAGTACAGAACATGGAAAATTGATGTAAATTTGTTAAATAATCTAGGATAAGTCATAAGCCAGCAGTATCAAGATAACTAAGAGGAAAAATTCCATTAATAAGCCATTTTTACGATGACGACATTTGAGTACAACGACCAGAAGCTGAGATTTAAAACGATAGCCTTAATTTGCACAAGAAACATCAAACTGAAGGATTCTCGTGGTTGTAGTAAAATGACGTCATCGTGCAAAAGATCTCTTTACCATGTATGTTTTGTTTACCCAATATAGGTCCGAGGGGAACTTGACCGTTTGTCTTTTCATAAATGATGCGAAATATGCACGCGAATAAGGTGACATTTGAAAGAAACACTACTCTAGAGTATTATCACATGAGCTGTATTGGCAAAACAGAACAAACAAGCTAAAGAGGTCCATTGACGTATTACCTTACGAAAAAGGCATGTGTCTATATCAAAAAATCCAAGTTTCCACGTGTTATTACTGTGTTTAGGTCCATTGAGAAGAAAGGAAGTATGGAGTAAGTTTTCACTCATTACTCTTTGTCAAAGGGGTTTAAAAGTTATTGAGGGTAAAATTGCAAAGAAAAAGACCTGGGCCGAGTTGTTCAAAGCTGGGTTAAGATAACCCAGGGTTAATGCGAAATTTGGATTCAGGTTTGAAAGCTAGTTTTAATTCTTTTTGTCCACAGGTTGATGATTGGAAGCTCTAAACATAACAGAGAAAATTATCCGAGAAAATGCTTTTGAACACACAAGAAAAAGAAACCCGGGTTAAATTTAACCCCGGTTAAACGCTAATCGGCCTTCGAACAACTGGGCCCAGGAAGGGAGACGTTAAGCGGGATTTCTGAGATATCGACGGTTCGAAATTTGTGGATAAAATTCACTAACTGTATGGTAGAAATGTTTCCATCAATAATGGGGTTACTTTTAAAAGACAGATAAAAGGTGACAAGTGCAAACATTACTCGAGGATCAGATCTTAAAAAATACGTCTCCGTACCACACCACCTTACAATGTGGAGTTTATATTATGATAGGCTCATGGTATGGCCATCTGAAACTTGTAGAGGTTAAGTGAGTTAGTTTTTAGTTTTTCAACCTAAAAATAGTGTATGTCATTCATGAAGTACTTACTTTCTCCTGTACTTCAATATCTGTTTTCTCAGTATTGATCCTCTATGAGACCACTGTTAGTCGAACACAATCTTATTCTACTTTAACTAAATAAGGATAACCGTTTAATGGTTGAAACGATGTTTTCCTTTCCTTAAGCATTATCTTTTATTTATGAATCAGACAATACATTCTTGCCTGCCTGTGGCTTAGGGTCGGTGCGTTCGATTGATTGTATTCCGGAACAATGATACTCAATAGTTTTATTGCAAATCTCTTGTAGCGCAATTTTTGAACTTCTAAATGCAACATCGAAATATTTTATTTCAAGCAGATTTCTAGATAATGCAAGGCAATGAATGCCAAAACAAGAGATTTCTAGAGTTTATTATATTTCATCTAATTATTATTCGGAATACAGTCAATCGAACACGCCATCAAAAAGAGTTTTTGAAAAAAAATTCCTTGCTTTTTCTCAACATGACGTTGCTTTAGCCGTCGGCTGGATGTTTCGGTTGGCTAACTCGATGCTCTGTGTATCCAAATCTGAGCTATTTTTGGATACCAATGAGGTTGCACCGGGGAACAAGATACTCTTGATCTTCTCTTTGAAACGTTGGTTGATTAAAGCGTATACGAATGGATTAACAGCAGAATTAAACATGATCATGATATGTAAGATGGGAAATATGAAAGGACTCAATTCGATGCTGGTTGTTTGTACGACGATGTGAAGAATTGAATCTGGGAGCCAAGTGATACCAAATATGACACTGACGCTAATGACCATTAACGTCACTCGCTTTCGTACCTTCAACACACCCTGTGAGAAAAAAAACAGAAAACCGTCATGCGCGTTTATTTTGGCGATTTCAATAGTTAGTTTTTACGGATGTCACTAATTTACATTACTGAATGCAAGGCTGGCAATACGGCAAAGGGCTCATTTATTTGAGGCCAATATTTCGGCTAACAAATTAAAATTAGCCTTCCTCGGGGCCAGAGCTACACTGAAAGAAAATACTATAACGGCTCCTAAAACTTGAATTTAAATTTAAATAAGAGGTTGATGATAAAACTAAAGATGAAAACAATAGATGGCATGATAGATAGGTAAATAATATAAAATAAAGCGATTGATAAGGTACAGTTCAACGTTCGTCCTAGCGGGTAAAACCATCTGGTGAAAGAGTTTTACCTCTACTTTATATCATAGTTAATTGAGTGGAATGGTTATGAAACCCGTCAGACTCCTTTGTTATATGTTTTTGTGGACCTGAAAGTGCACAACGTTCAAAAGAATTCCTATCATTTTGATTGTATTGACCAATAAAAACGTTGCATTAATTTATTCCTTAACAATTTGCCAACAGAAAACAAAGGATTGTGCACTTTCAGGGTGCTTCCAACATAAACTGCAGCACTGTTGTTTTTATTATTGATGTTTGCCGCTTTTCATAACCAGTCTCCTCTAATAACTATGTTTATATGAGGTAAGTTTCTCTTGCTTTACGGCGTGACATACTAAGTTTAGGTTGAAGTTCAAGTGGAATAAGTTCTATGTCTGTGATCGAGTGGCCAGGTTGATTGAAGTGCGAAGGGACTGCTGCTGTGGCATTTGCGCCAGGAGTGGATTAATCGTTGCTGCCTTTTTTTAAAAGCGTTCACGAAGTGTGCGTTTGGTTTCACCCATGTATTGTTTTTTTACGCCTTTTAATTACATTCAATCATATGTGTCATATATGTTAAATTAGTTGAGTCTAGTCTGTGTACAGACACCCCTCCCCTCAGGAAAAATCCTTCATCCTTTTCCTGAGGGGAGAGGGGTCTGTACACAGGCTAGTTGAGCCACAAGTAATGTGATTTTTCATTCGTCTTGTTTCTCAAGAAACATTAAGTTAGTAAATAATAACAAAATTCAATGTACATTAAATTAGATAAAATCTGAAATGTCTCCGCTAAAACACATACCCTCTTTTGATGCGAGAGATTAACATCGTTATTTTGCCTGAACCACAAAATATACACCACTCGAAAGTATAAAGCAAACATCACTGTAGTGGAAATAACAACTAAGGCAAGCAATGTAGAGAGAAATGCCAGGAGTATATCCTTCTTATGAGACCACACCCTGATACAGAATTGGAAGTCGATTTTCTCTTCACATACCACGAACATAACAATCGGGATTTCAAATATCAGTGCAAAGAGCCAAAAGCCAGGAAGCAAGACCTAAAACCGGAAGGTACAAACACTAGGAAGTTCAGAGACGGACTAATTATACAGGACAAATTATCAACGTTTGCGTTAAGGTCAATTCACCTCTCCAGAAACATGCAGCCGTTAATTAGAGCGAATCAACGAATTTTAAGGAACTATGTCAAGCTATTTGATATCTTAAAGCTACGGTGTAAGACTTTTTTTTTTTGTATCAATTGAATTTCTATAAAAATTGTCCAGTTTTGTTATCCAAGGCTACGTAAACCTTGTACCACAATAATTTCAAGCACATTTTAAAAATTCTTTTTTCACACTTTTCTAGGCCACCATAGGGGTGCACCACGCTCCAGTAGCGCTCCACGGCAACAGTGACAAGTGTAAAGACCGACGAAGCAGCCCCTACCCATGCAAAGGTGCCAAATGTGTATAACAATTTTCCAGTCGCCCCATTTGGCTGAATGGATGAGTGTGTCAGGACCATATATGGTATGTTAAAGATTGCATAGATTATGTCCGCTACTGCCAGGTTGATGAGTAGATAATTCATGGGACTTCTGTGAAATTAAGCGTTCAATGTTATTTGCGAATTTGACAAGTTATGACATATTATACAATTTCTCATTTCAAAAGAGAACCACTAGCACTGATAATGATGAAAAATTATGACATGACAAGGGCGGTAAAGTGTAGAAAAGAGACTGTTGCAGCGGCAGTTGGTTTTATTACAATGGTCACGATAACAAAGCTTCAGAACGTCTGCACACCGCCAAAATAGACGGTTAATGATATTTTATGTGTTGAGCTCACATACACTCCTTATTTATTCGCCTTCTAGGATCAAACAAGGAGTCAAACATTCACAAACAGGAAAAATGACCCTCTTCATGTCAAAGTTGCGGGTAAATCAGAATTAAATAGCTGTTGCTACCGCATTAAGAGTCGTGCGTTGCTCTCCACGCTGTAAATGACCCGCGTTCCATATATGACTACGAGGCTTTCTTGTTAAATTTCTTTGCATTGGCGGATTAAGGGTTGAGGCCGAGAGCAAGGACCACGCACCCCCACAAGAATTCTCAGTAAAATAAAAAGTATCCATATTGCTGGCAAGTGTCCCGGCCAGCCCTTTCTGAATTTCTGGATACGCTCCTGATTTGATTTCGTCTTCTTTGTTTGTCAGTCTCTTCTGGCAATTACGAGACAATGGAATCGTCAAAATTTCGCAATTTTGTCCGTAAAACCTCGTAGTGATGTATATCGAACATGGACTATTAGAGACCAGGCTCTAGGTTGATGGTGACTACGCAGAGAAAACAAGAAATATAAGACAGAAAATCGAGAAGAGAATTGGTTTCTAAAAAAGCTGTTTTGTTTTAGCAGCCAAGGTAGAGAAAAAGTGAAACTAAACACGGAAATTTGCTGGTCAATCCCTCCACTTAAAGAGAAATATATCATCACTATCAGTGTTTTTTTTAACTTAAAAATTCCTAAACAGGAAAAATAATGACTACTGTTACTTTGCGAAGTCATTATATTTTGGTTAAGTGATGGCTTGGTATGTACCTCATGTCTCGATTCTTCTTAATAACGGTACAAACAAGAGAGTTTCCTACGATACTTGTGATGATAAGCACTGACGTTACTGCTGTCCCAGCGATTTCAGCTGATTCCGACATGACTGAAAGATGTCAGTGTTGTAAACACAACCTGAAAGGAAAAATGACTTGCGTATTCCATAAAAAACGGCAGCTTTAGCAACGAAGGCGATGAAGGCAGCAAAAACCTTTTTATTAAAATGAAATCACATTTGTTCTAACTTTATTAAAATGTCAAATGAAAGTAAATTTTCTTGGAGTTGAATTTTTGGGGACCGAACGCAAATTTAGAAAGAGGAAAAAAAATGCTTCTTTGTGTAGTAAAGCCCTTCACAAAGCGTTGTATAAGGAATTTTCACGTCGAGGTCGTGCAGGGAGGGAAAGGAACTGTACCAAAAACGCACAGTGAGCGTGCAAATTTGTTGTATGGCTTTTTGACGTTCTCGCTGCCGTCTCCGTCATCCGTTTTCTGAAGCTCCCTGTAAATACTTCATCTGATATTAAGCGCTAAAAAAAGAATGAAATGAATTTAGTCCCCGTCTAATTTAAAAGAGTTCTTTTATAGGAGACAGACACTGATGGCGTTGCAAACAGGAAAAAAGATTGTATTATGACTTTTTAAGTCATACTTTATTAGCAATAACTCTTGGGTTGAAAGAGAAAGAAACTTCCGTAAGTTTTCTCCCGACAAAATTACTCCCGAGGAGCAAAACTTATTGACCTTATTGCAAACTTAATAAACAAGTTTCTCAGAAATGTCTTACAAAAGCGCTACGGACCATGTCTCATCTATGTAAAAGTCTGGCTATTAATAGACACAGGAATTTCTACTTTTGTAAAAAAAATATGCATTTTCCTGCGACAAGATTTCCTGTTGGCTGGACTCACACTTCTCATATAAGTCATCCGGCAGCAGTAAACTTGTGAAAATTCATTTTGGTGGGAAGAAGGTTACTTACGTTTTGGCTATTTTTCTTTTTTTCGTTCAAAGCGATTACATGAGCAATGTAAAACGAAACGAATAGCCTGCTAATGGTCGGATAGAAGCAAAAGGAAACATGGAAAGTTATCTATCATTTTCGTGAAAAAGATTAATCCCTTTCTTCCCCCTCTTTTTTGTTCAAAGCGATGACACAGGAAAAATAAAATACCAAAAAGAGCCTGCGAATGGTCGAGTAGTGGCAAAAGGAAACAGAGAAAATTAGTGACCAGCCTTTACGATGATTGAAATAGTTTAAAAATGCAGGAGGTTAGATATGTAAAAATAGCTCGAGAAGGTGGTTCATGAGAATAATAAGCAAAAACATGATGATAAGAACCAAGGTAATACGTCACCCTCACCTCTGAGGTTGACAACAGGAAATACACGAACAAACTACAAAAATCAAATCTATCGAACTGAATTATCAACAAAGCGTGTAACTTATAAGACAACAGCAGAAATATCATAAAATAAGATGCAGTCACAAAAGTACTGGGCAAAGATATGGCGAGGTACACTAACGCGAATAAGATAACGTTTGACAGGGCGAGGTAATGGCATAGGCAAGAACAATCAACTCCGGCGAGGGAGCAAGTAGGCCAACAGTTACTAGAGCTAAACAAAGCGTGAAGACGGAAACACATATGATAAAAAAGGTACTTGCCTTTAACGTTACGAATATCCACTGCAAGTCAAGAGATGTGTACGGTATGAAGGTGTGTGATCGGAAGGAGAGATTACTTGATTACGCTGATTACTTGATTACGCTTGCCATTAATCGGAACGCCTTGAAATTTGATTGGTTGAAAACAGAACGAAAGGGAAATAAGTGTTATGGGAAAAAGTTCGTTCATTGGTCAAGAAATATGCAAATATTGAATTTATTTCGGGTTTCTAGTGATATGTCTACAAACCAGTAATGTGACTACAACGTTCCACTCCAGGCCCCAACCGTTTAAAAGATGGACAGTGATATTATCTTAATAAATATTTTATCAGTTGGATAACGCAATAGGCCACTTGCACTAATAGGGCACGTGACCAATGCTTCCTTTAAACAATGAGTTGGAATCTTGCTGATGCTAAAAATTGACAGAGCACATAAAAGTTATCTTACACCCGAAATTTGAGGGGAAACGCATTTAAGGGAGATATTTTATGGCACTTTGATTTCTCAACAAAGTAGTATCATTTGTATTGGCCGCCATGTTGGAAGGCATACTCTTGCCCTCCAACATGGCGGCCAAAACTTCTTTTTGCTTAGATCTTGTTAAACGTTTGATAGCTACGCTCAGATGTGCTGTAAACGTTCCCACATCAACTTTTCAACATTCTCCTTGAGGTTTAAGAGCAAAATTTGTGTTCAGAAAGAGTTAATTCAAAATTTCAAAACTCACATTTTGGTCACGTGACCAACTACGAACTTACTCATTTTAAGAAAATGGTACAGGTTTGAAAAACAAAATCACTATTATTTTGTTCAAGACATGACCCACTAATCGTTTTTTGAAGAAAAACATCATATAAATTTCACTTTCATAAAAACGAAGTCACATGACCTCTTAGTGCAAATGGCCTATTGGTTACCATAATCCTTCAAAGTGAAGAGCCATTAATCCAGTAGTTAGAGCTATGTAGCTTTTTGGAACAACCATGCATGCCCAGAACGATATTTATTCATTTGTGTTTACCGATTCGTGTGGCCATAAAAGATTAGTTTCTATAGAGACTTTTGTGTTTATACATTGATCGTCGCTGGGGGTGTGGAAAACAAAGCTTTGGTTTAGTTCGTTTATTTGATAAGGTAGAAAGATTGGAAAGCTGAGGCTAACACGCTATCCCCTTTGTCAGACGGAATTGTTCTTAGGAATAGAACATAAAATGGCATAAAAGCTTTGTATGTTCTCCTGTTCTCACTGAGTTTTAGCGCTCGAACAGTCAACTTCGCAATCTCCCTTGTGGATACAGCCTAAGACATGTCTTGAACTGCTCCAAGTTCACCAAAGACTGATAGCATTGAGTACGTTGCCACCAACCCCATCTAGGAAACAAAGGAGAAAATCGTATTTTTTGTCTCTAATGTTTTTTAATGGTAAGATGCCTTCTCATCATAGCCAATTATCCCCGACCAAAAGAATTAACGAATGGTTCCTGGTTTTGGATAAGATTAAATTTGGCTCCCATTTTGCACGTGCGATTAATGAAGAAATCTCCGCCTTTTTCAGAGCAGTGTTTCCACTATAAACATCATTGTTCCTTTTAAAAATACCTTCCAGACTGGACCGAGAGCAATGCCTTACATTGAAATTACGTTACAACGATTTGTTCATTGTGGTTTCCTTTAGATGTTTTGGGAAATGCGTGAAAGTACTGACTTTGCTCTAAGACTTTAGGCCTCTCTGGAACGTAAAATAATCGCTAGGGATGTAAAAAATCGCTTTTCGCGCTGACTTCCTCATGTGTCTGTCCCAGTTTTGCATTCACCTCAAGTACCATTTATTACTTATTGCTTTGTTAGGGGAGTCTTCCAACAGAGTAATAAACTGTCCAAGAAAAGAACGAACGAAAATAAATAAATATAAGAAATTTACAAATATGGGGCCACATCATCCCCGGAAACATTTATTCCCAAAGGTTATTTAGAAACAGGAATTTTCATTCTCTAGTTTCATTTAGACTCAGTTTTAAAGCTCAATATTAGACTTCCTGTCTGCTGAAATTACATCCCCGCACACGTAACATGTTGACACAACCCTTTTTTATTAGCGTTAGAGTAATCTACTTTAAAAGTTCTAGTAACGAGTTCACGAAGACATGTTTACTAAGCGTATTTATAGCAAAGTTTAGACTTGTAAAAATTCATAATGTCATTGGTTTCAATAAGGTATGGCTCGCGCGTTAGTTACTCTTTTGTCAGACAATACGTTTGCATTCAGTCGTGAATGCTGTTATATTCCTTTGAGTCTTGCTTACAAAGAGCAGACAATTTCACAACCTACAGACTTTAACAAGGTTTTTAAGTTTGTGAATTTATCTTTATTTGGCATGATGTCGTTTTAGTTAAGTTCGTATTCTAATTTCATTTATGAAGCAATGTAAACAACAATTAAGTCAGAAAAGACTCCATCAATAGGGAAAAAAAAAACATGCCGTATTGACCAACCGTGAAGTAAACCGGACGACGAGATGTTGGCCAAGTTCCTACGGCTCTTAACCCTTTAAGTCCCAATGGTGACCAACATCAATTTTCTTCTAACCATATCCATAGATTGTCCAGAGATTAGGTTATAAGGATTAATAAATTGATCACCTAAGAGAAAATGCTTTGATCTTTTATCAAATTCTCTCAACACATTCTTTAAGGAAATGTATAGAGATCAGTTTGGAGAATTTGTATGTGGATATTGGGGCTTAAAGGGTTAAAATACACAAACACGCACACAAATAAAAACGAGAGAGGGCAATGTTTAACTACTTCACCGAGTAAGCGTGGTCGTTAAAGGACTTATTATGTGGCAAGTTTGCTAAATTTAAAAGTCGTGCGGTCATTTAGACTCCATCTATCAGGTATTCTTTAGTGTAAGAAGCGGAAAAAACCTGAGAAGCCGTGTAGCGAACGCCGATCAGCTATTGACAGTCAACTTAACGATGCCTTTCTTTAGTTTGTGTTATGTGCGATAGCTTTACGTTTGGGTAAGTTCGGAGAAGCAGCCGACGTTCAAACGTTGACTGAGGCTGTAAACAGTGGAATTCGTTAGCAGATAAACAGAAATACCGCGTCAATGTTAACATTTGTAAGAGCGAGTTAGCTGGTTTTGAACAGTGAACATCTGAGTTTCCTTGCATGGGCCTTATAAAGCTGACGACACGCTGATAATGGCACACTATTGTGGAGGGCGTACATCTAACCATAACAAGACCCGGAAGGTTTGGCTGGTGGAATTGACCGCCAGGCACTCCATGCAGACGTCATAATTTGGAAAATTAAAACATGGGCAAACATAAGTTTGATCTAATTTATTTATTTCCTTTCTTTCTCTACTAAAAAACAAGGCAATCAACGAAAAAGTCCTCAAAAGAGCGGAATTTAGGCTAGAAGCTTCGTTGCCCATTCTCCACCCTGTCAAAATTCTCGCCTCTGTCGTCAATGAAAACCTCAATGGCATAGCACGTGAAAACACTTTTTTTGCCAGCTTCTACGTCAAATTGAAGGTACTATTGGTAACTAGTGGCTTATTCAGTAAGTGGAATGTTTCTTCTTGTTGAACATTGGCCCGTTGTCGTAGAACCTATTTAAGTTAATGACAGAATTCTTTGTGTTTGTCAAATAGATTGTTCATTTTGTCTTTATTCATGACTATACTTGTGCAAGATAAAGGCTCAATTATTCACAATAAACTGCATAAACAATCCCCACGGCATACAGATAATAGTTGCTATACTGATACTGCGCAAAACGATCCACCGCCGAGTCCCATGCGCACCGGCTCACAACTTTCACATCCTGTTGATTAATTTCTCCCACGACCACGTGACACACGAATTTATATCGAGGATAACAAAGTCTTTTCACTCTTTCCTTTATAAGCTCGGCCATCGTGACTGCAGCATCTCTGCAAAAGACTGGGTCATACTTTTGTTCTGCCAAGTTAGTTTCCAGCACATGTTGAATGATTGGTTTGACCTTGTGTTCCTGGAAGAGAATCGGAAAGAAAAAACATTGGGCAAATAATATGACCATTAATCAAAGACCTATTGTAAGTATCGGAACATGAAAGAAGGGAGTGAATAATCTTTTCTTGACTAAATGGACCTTTATATTAACCAATGGCTGCGGTCGTGGCTAAAACTTCCAAAGTACTGATCACTTCCCTCCGGCAAAAACCGAAAGTTGAGTAGTTATTAAGGACTCCTTTTTCGCCATCCATAATGTCCAATGAGTTACTGAGATTGTTTACAGGGTGCTCAAAAAATTCCTGACGGGTCAAAGTACTTAGCTATGTACAAAATACGGAGGATCTGACAATATTTTTGCAAACTAAGCTTTTGTTTTAACATAAACTTTATACATTTGACAGTTTGATTGCAAACTCAAAATTGCTATCGCCGACAGGTACTTGAGGAACCAAATGATAAAAGTCGATAATTGTCACCATAAAACCTTTTGGGCATTTTATTCAGCTAACCGGTAGTTCAGAGCACCTTCTGGTGACATTTGTCAATTATTTATTGATTTACGCGCGGGCTTTACTCTTTCCATCAATTAGCCACGGCCTTATAGACAGGAAAATACTTTAGCCAGCAAAATTGCGGGCTGTGCAGTCAAATTCTAGGAAAATAGAACAAAAGAGAATTTTATCACAATCTGCTACCTGAAATGTCCTCAAAGGTTCCATAACAAACGGTCGTGCCAGAGCTAGACTCTCATCAGGCAATGTACTATCTCTTGACCGTCCACTCCCGAAGCGACTTCCTAGGTCATCCATCAAATCCTCCGGTGACCAAGCGTGCGTTAGATCGAATTGTCCATAGTCTCCATGTCTTCTTTTGACTTTTATTAAGTGCAGGGACTTTTGTTTTAGGTCTTTTGACAAAGAATGAGCGGCTGCTATGGAGTAAATGGAAGGGAGAGTGGGCTGTTCATTTGCCTCTTGAACAGCTTCAATGCTGTCAGCCCTCTTATCTTTCATTTCTTTATTCTTGCTCGTGCTTGTCATGCTGTCATCTGATTAGAAACAAACGACATGGTCAACGATTTTTATACTCCTAGTAGTTCTCATCATCAAAATGAAAGAAAATTTCAAAGTTTCATGCTGTAAAAAACGGAAAATATATTGGACCATTTAAAGGCTAATTATTTATTAAAAGATGAAGAGCTTTCTTTAGAATGTTAACACGTCAGGATTTTATCCACAGCCCACTCCGAAAGCGAGGTGCAGTTTGTACTGTTAATGAAAAATGTCACCAAAACTAATCTTCTGCTCAAGAGGTTTCATTTGAATGATCATTTCAATAATCATGTGGCTTATACATCATACTTTATGCCGATACCCTAAGAGTTAGTTCGGGAGCTCTCATTGAAGTCACGCTATTGTTCGGCTACAGTACCACAGACAGACATACTATATGGAACTACTGCTGAGGAGGTTTCATTTGAATGGTGGTTACTCTAAAGGATTTTGTTCTCAGAATCTAGTCAATCTAGAGTGAATTAAAATTCAGTTACATGATGCCTCCTCAATTACCTTTTCGAGTAGTAGGGTGCACAATCTTTTCGGTTTGTGGAAGTTGTTGTAGAAGTTCATGAGAAGTTGTTTACGGTCTATTACGATTTATACAGGCTGTCAAAATAATTAAAGACCACCTAAAAACTGAGGACGTTCTCTGACAATGTATTAGTTCTTAGACTTCTTATCTGTGGCTAAACCTTCAGTAGAAACAGTCACTCGAACTTTTATGACAAACTTTCTTGATTCTTATTTCAATCTCCTTTCATAACAACCAAGGAATGATTATACTTATTGACGCTTTGGCTCATCCTGGATAAGAAACATTTTAACTGCATTAATACAACATCTAACCTACAAATGACCTTTATGTTATGATTTCAGTGTGATTTGTGTTTCAAGAACTTTTTCTCACTCAAAAAATTATTACGAGATTAAATGGAATTATACGGAAAAGCAATGACAGTAACTATACTTTCACCTTTCATAATATAAAAGCGATTTTCAAATATCAAACATACCTAATCTTCAATCTTCTTTTGTAACAACCTTCAGCGGAAATATAATTATCGGTGCCAGCTTCTGGCGATGAATGGATGGAAATAACGCTTGCTTTATCCCACGTAGAGAATGGCAGAAAATAACATGGGATTTTGTGTATCGAGACCTTTGAAAAAGAGATGTGTCAAAAGGCTATTGTTTCTTAATCAAATAAAAGTCGTAAGTGGGTAATTTTTATTCAAACCTTTATAGATGATTACAATAAACGAAGACTGTTAATTTGCATGACCTAATAAGGTGCCTGGAAGAACTGTGGTCTCCCTGGCGCCCTGCGTGATCCGTTCTTTCTGGCGCACATATTACTTTTAAGCGGCTCAGTGCTACGCAGCTGACTTCGGTTATGTCATGTTATGCTAACACGAGAGGTCTTTGCTACTTACACAAATGAAAAAAAATTGGTTATAGGTAATGTTTTTCTGCCTCTTTATTAGCATAATATTCTGATTGTTCTACACATATAAGACCCTTGAATATTGAAAGTATTCAGTGAAGGGACATAGTTAACCTGCGATCAGACTTGAATCTGGCAGTTCTGCGGTAGGAACTTCATGTACGGTCAGTTATAATGTACCGAACATATTTTATATATCTACCAGTCCTTCTTCCCTTTTTGAGCGTTTGTTAAAAAATAACACAACTGGCATTATCGCGTAAAGAAGCGATTTCTAGGGTTCGCAGTTTTATTATTCACAAAAAATTCGTCCTATCAGAGTTTATTGTGTAGAAATGAAATGAAATTCTTTTACCCTTGTTGATTTTGTGCTCCAGTGTCATTTAACCCATTCGCCCATGAACCGCCCGTAACCGCCCGTGCGGATCCAGGTCCTTTCTACCCATTGTGCCGTCATCAGTTTTAACGGTCAAGGACAACTTTCTTCACTAACTTGTGCAGAGTGAAGAGATCTTTCAAACCATACCAGAATGAGCACAATTCAGTCAAGGACACCGGAGAAACAAGCAAAAAACCACGTGACATTGACCTGAAAATCTCCATGAAAATCTTGTTCCATTACCCACCTACCTTTCCTTTCGCCTAATCCTAAGATCCTAAAAGCTTCCCTGGAAACTCTTCCCACCAAAATCAAGCCTACTAAATGCCCAGCAAGAGAAAAAAAATGAGGCAAGAAAAGCAAAAAAAGAAGGGAGGAGAGAAAGCGAAAAGTAAAAGTCAAGACTGCTGTGTCACTTTTAAACCCGAAATTTTGCTTTCTGCGCATGCCCGAACTTCGCAAGCTGATATTTTGCATCTGGATCAGAAGGCCGCGAAGTGTTCGACCTGTAAACCAGTTTGTGGTAAGTTTTAGCTCTTTATAGCACGACAGTGACCAGAAAACCACTCGACTAGCTTCAAAACGCGTTTCTCGGCAAAATCTCCGGGAGCGAATGGGTTAAAGTTTTGCGATCCTGTCTTAACCTTCATTGTAAGGACTTGGTTTGAAACCGTTTTGCATGTTCTCGTATGAAACCCTGTAAGCCGCTTCTTTAAACAATATATACCGTTAATTTTTTAACAAGCATTCCCATAGTGTGTTAGGGACTCGTAAAGTATACGGTAGAAACCCCATTTTCGAACCACCTTGGGTTAAGGAAATTGGTTCGAATTCATTACCGGCTACGGTTAATATATTAAAAATCAAAGGTACAATGTTTGTCGACTGGCGAAGGGAAGTTACGTTCGGTTGCGGATTTATCGGGAATTTTGAAAAACCGAGGTTTCAAGAAATCGGCCTTTACTGTAGTTTCAAAAGAATTACGTGGTGCTGCTGCGGTAGACCCGGTAAGAATTGAAACAAAAAATGTAGGGAGGAGCGTTGCGTGACGACACTAAAAACGGCTGTGTAGCTGACTGGCACTACCGCGGTGATATGGCTGTGCGCATGTGCGAGGTACCGGCCAGGCTGTGGGTTGGTGTATTTGTGCCCCTTGCTTTACCTTTGTATTATCTGTGGATAGTATTTTTAAGGCGTTCAGTCTGAACACTTGCAACAGTTTAAGTAAACAAAAGTGAATTTTCAACCAGACTTGACTAAGTCGATTAAGAGCGAAAGCCCTCATGTATTCAGCTTGCGGTTTGTGTTTGATTTATGACTCAAAAGGTGGAACTAAGCTTTTGATTTAGACTGTGAGCAGTCTCTCGTTTGCTCGAAATATGATATGTGAGTATTTGGCCGCCCACACTGGTGCCCATAACCATATCGAACTCCTTCACAAATTTTCGAGCAAAAAAAGCTAAAAGAGAAACTGCTCGGAGTCTACTTTTTATCGGAACGTGGGGACCTTTTAAAAGGTATACTGTTTCTACAATGGGGTATGGGTTTGCAAACATGTTTGCCACGCAGTTTCCCAGATGTGGTAATCCTAGAGGTAATGGCATTATCGTTCTACCTTATAGTTTCTTCAGGGTAAGATACAGGTTCTACTATAGCATTGGCGGATCCAGGGTAGGGGCCCGGGGGGCCGGGCTTCCCTCTTAGTTTTAAACCAGACAGAGGCCCGAAGGGCCGAAAAAACATTTTTTTGAGAACGCTCCACCCTTATCTCAGAGTCTGAGTAACTGCCCCCGCTCCACCCCCCCCCCCCCCCCCCCCCCCCCTTATCTGAAGGCCTGGATCCGCCACTGCATAGTGCATCATAAGAGTTTGAAAGGCTGTATCTTTCTCTACTGTTACTGGGACATACTCACTAAAAACCGCCATAAGGAGCACGGTCCCAGGCTGAGGCGAATGCGTATGAGCCAATCAGGGATAAAAACGAGTATGTTTCGCATGTGAAAAAAGCTAAACCGAACAGTCATCCACCCGTTGTTGTTCTACCTTACAGTGGTGAGGATCTTATGTATAAACCACTAAGAACGTCTTTTTTGAGTACAAAGATTATCATGGATATTGAAGGTAAGTAGTTTTTTTGTGGATTGGGATAACATTAAGGCCCAATGGTAATTCGTCCCTCTTAGTCACAAACAAAATACTGCAGTTGACCCCTCAGTGATGACCCATGGACTGCTTGGGCGTCAAGCGGGTAATTTGATGAAAATAAAATCAGACGTAATGCTTTCGTTTTGACTCGGTGTTTTCCCTTCGTACGTCACTCAAGCAGAAGCCCTCTGAGTGTGAAATCGCAAAATCGCAAACGGTAAGTACATCTGTTTTATAGAAGTATACAAATCAGGTGTCTATCTGCAGTGGAAAACCGTTCTTTATTATGGGCAAATATAAAATCTGACAATTCGAGAAAGCAGTCCTTGATGTATTCTAGCGCTTCGGGTACAAACGTTACATTTGTTGTTGAAACCTTGAAACCGTTCAACGTGATGTCGATTTTTGCAGTTATATTCGAGGAAGAGCCCCTTTTTGTGAGCAATGGCTGAATGTTTTAGTCAGGTTTCCGCGGTAACGAGGAGATCAGGCTGTTTCTGGACGCAACATATAAACAAATGTTAGTCGGCAGCACTGGGAAGGTGGGGACGGGGGGGGGGGGTTTACTCGACCAGTTTTTAGGTATAGGTGAACAGCTTTTGGTTTAAACCCCAGACCCTGTTTGGAACAAATAAAATGTCAGACATACCCTATTTAGGACAACAACCTCAACTTTATTACCCTTTATAGGACAATGGACAAACTGCACGCTGTCTTGTTTTAAAGCCATTTATTGGCAGTTGCAACAAAGCAAATTCCCGTTATAAGCATTGCTTTCGTATACTTGAAGTCCAAAAAAGATTCATCATACAAATCAAATCAATCGTACAGGAAGTACCCTGTTTATAGTTAGGACAGACTAGCACGAAATTATATGCCCTGTTAAAGACAGACTTACCCGAAATTATATACCCTGTTTAGAACAGAGAGTACTAGCCCGCGTCGCTCCAATTGCCTCGCAGTTTCAATCCGCTTGTTTGCGCGCCCCCACTCAGTACTACCCTTAACAAAACCGCCATGCTACGCAGTCTAAGGGAGAACACAAATCTACCCTGTTAAGCGGCACATCCCCGTATCACTGCAAGTTTGCATTTTGTTTCCTGTTAAACTAAGATGGGCGAAAAACAAAGTATCCCTGCATAGGCCAGATAAGGGAGTACACCCCCCGGGCTTCAGCGATGGATTTCTAGAGCCTGATGAACACATTATCTTTCTTATACAGGAGAATGTAATGGACTTAGCTTAACTCGCTGTATATTGACCAAGAAACCAAAGACAAGACAAGATACCCAAAGCTAAAGCAGGCAAAAAAAAACGTAAGCGACTTGTTCTTGTTTCACAAGATTTTTTCTACGTACATTTAGCGTGTCGTCAGTTGAAGCATGACGGAAGTTGTTTTGCTTAGGAATATGCTAATAAATTTGGACCCGAGGCAAAACTGTTAAAACAAGATATTTTGAATACAGGAGCTCATTCATCACAGCTTTCAGTGTCTGTTAACCGAAGTAACCCAAATCAAATGACTAATTGCCACAAGTACAGTTACTGACAGGACGTATTAATTTATTAAGAAAATATATTTAGCCCGTCATGTTTGAGCGCACGCACACGCTTTATCAAAATAACAATTTCCCTCTTGTATCTAACTAAAACTGGAAGCAATACAGTCGAGGTATGGAAACTATGAATGTCGAGTAGGCATGCATCTGAAATAAACAAAAATATTAACAAATCTGCAACAGATACTATGATAATATTCAACCCTAATTTGCTGATCTTATGAACTCCTGTAAGGAAGCATTATACTTACGATTACTTACGATTTATTTCAGAACAACCTTTGAATAATTTATGGAACGCAATATGTATCTCATGCTCCAATTTATAATTCTACACCCATAAATTAATTTATTCCCTTCGAACGTCTTTGCTGACAGAGAGTTCCAAACAACAGAAGTACATCAGGTATGGCCCTTGCAAAAGAATACACCAAAGAACAACTGAATTATTTCAGAATTTGTTACGTAACGACTGATATCCTAACCGAAGGCCTGAGAGAAATTTTTAAACAAGAATGGGATAAACAGTACAAATCAACGAAAGGAGAATGGAAAGACGAGCCTTATAATGGAGTGGACTTTTATAACGGGGAGTCCCCCAAAAACCAAAGAAGAAATGCTCACCTTTTAGTCACCATGCAAAACGGAAATAGAGAAGAATGGGACTGTACAATGCTTTTCTACTCCATCCTTTTTTCTGATAGTGTTGGGGGCAGCGTTAACGCAACAGTAAGGAAACATGTAGATGATCTTAGAAATTTCAGAAACCAAGAATTCGCTCATATGGCACAAGGTAGTCTCTCTCAGACAGATTTTCAGAGAGCCATTAACAAAGTTGAAGTGGCTTTTCGAGCGCTGGGTCTTCCCACTGGTGAGATCCAAGATATAAAAAACCAGAAAACGTTTGCAACAGGAGAACTGCAAAAAATCCTGAAAAACGTTGATAATCTAAAAAAGGAAGTTCAAGTCCTTGAAGATCAACTCCAGAAAGAAACACCTTCATTCTGCATTCTTCCTCCTAAACCTTCCCATGACATCGGTGGTCGTGATCGCGAGGTATCCAAAATAGCCCAAGAACTAAGAGAGTTGAAAGAGTCCAATGACAACAGGTTAAGTTTCCTATACATCTCAGGAAATCCGGGAAGTGGCAAATCACAGCTAGCTGGTCTCGTAGCTAAAAGGTTCTTTGACGAATTCAAAGAAAAACCAAATAGTTCTTCATTTGTAATGACCTTAAATGCCGCGAGTCAAGATTCACTTCTGGAATCATATGCCTCATTTGCTCGCCATTTAAAGTGCCCAGACCATTCAGTTATGGAAACCCTCAACTCAAAGGACTTGAATGTAGAGGAAAAGATCACTAATCTTAAGATGCTTATTGCTGTAAAAGTTAGTTGTTACACGTCGTGGCTGATGGTGGTTGACAATGTCACAACTATGTCCTCTGTTTTTGTCTATCTACCACAGTCTGCAAACGAAGCTTGGGCCAGGGGTCAGCTGCTAATCACAACGCAAGAAAAAAAGTCAGTCCCCCTAAAAAGCTCTTTTGTTTATCACATCTCAGTTAGCAAAGGTATGGAGTCCGACGATGCCTGTTCCTTACTGGACATGCTTTCAGGGATCCAAGATAACGATCTCGTGAGAGAAGTGGCAGAAAAACTAGACTATCAACCTCTTGCCTTAGCAGGCGCTGCCACCTTTGTGAAAGAGATTCGGCAGGACAAGGCATCGAGGAAATTTGGTTGGAGCGAATACCTGAAGATGTTGGAAAAAGGTAAAAGAGAAACTACAGAGAATACATTGGAATATACAAATCCAGTTTACCCAATTTCAATGACCAAAGCCATAAAGCTAGCCGTCGAAACACTACTGAGATCTGACAAACTTGTGAAGGACCTTTTCACTTTACTTTCTCTCTGCGCACCGCAACAATTGAACGTGGATGTAGCAATTCGTTACATCACAAACGTACACAAAGAACTTGACGAACTAGACAAGGAACTAATACGCATGAATTTAAGGCGATGCTCACTCTTGCTTTTCCAAGATGACCAAGGTGGGGACTTCATTCGTGTGCACCAGGTTGTGCATGACGCCATCAAAATGATGATAAGTACCTGTCCCGACAGTCAAACCCCTCAGGTTGTAAATGGCGTTATTACAACATTCAATAATTTTATAGACGCTGTTCCACCCATGAAAAGGAGATTGGACACCATGCATATCGTTCCACATTTAAAAGTCTTGACTATGGTAACTGACAAAGTGTTTGTGAAAGAAAATATTTTTCAAATAAATGACAAAGACATAGCAAAAAAGTGTGAAAACCTTGCAAATATTTGTGAAATGCATTGTGAATTTCACGTGGCAAAAACATATTTGGAATATTCACTCACCATCAACCTTGGAAAGCTTGGTCCAGAACACATTAATGTTGCAACAAGCTACTTCAACTTAGCTTCAATTTACCAAGACTTAGGTGACTTCGAGCAAGCCAAGGAGTATCAGCAACGTGCTCTAGAGATCGATCTGGACAAGCTCGGCCCAAAACATATAAATGTTGCAAAAAGCTACAACAACTTTGCCTTAATTTACCAACACTTAGGTGACTTTGAGCAAGCCAAGGAGTATCAGCAACGTGCTCTACAGATCGATCTGGACAAGCTCGGCCCAGAACATGTTAATGTTGCAACAAGCCTCAACAACTTTGCCTTAATTTACCAACACTTAGGTGACTTCGAGCAAGCTAAGGAGTATCAGCAACGTGCTCTACAGATCCAACTGGACAAGCTCGGCCCAGAGCATGTTAATGTTGCAACAAGCTACTTCAACATAGCTTCAATTTACAGACACTTAGGTGACTTCGAAAAAGCCAAGGAGTATCAGCAACGTGCCCTAGAGATCCAACTGGACAAGCTCGGCCCAGAACATGTTAATGTTGCAACAAGCTTCAACAACTTTGCGATAATTTACCAACACTTAGGTGACTTCGAGCAAGCCAAGGAGTATCAGCAACGTGCCCTAGAGATCCAACTGGACAAGCTCGGCCCTGAACATGTTAATGTTGCAACAAGCTTCAACAACTTTGCCTTAATTTACCAACACTTAGGTGACTTCCAGCAAGCCAAGGAGTATCAGCAACGTGCACTAGAGATCGATCTGGACAAGCTCGGCCCAGAACATGTTAATGTTGCCACAAGCTTCAACAACTTTGCCTTAATTTACCAACACTTAGGTGACTTCGAGCAAGCTAAGGACTATCAGCAACGTGCTCTAGAGATCCAACTGGACAAGCTCGGCCCAGAACATGTTCATATTGCAACAAGCTACAAAAACTTTGCCTTAATTTCCCAAGCCTTAGGTGACTTCGAGCAAGCCAAGGAGTATCAGCAACGTGCTCTAGAGATCGATCTCGACAGGCTCGGCCCAGAACATGTTAATGTTGCAACAAGCTACCAAAACTTAGCTTCAATTTACAGACACTTAGGTGACTTCGAGCAAGCTAAGGAGTATCAGCAACGTGCTCTAGAGATCCAACTGGACAAGCTCGGCCCAGAACATGTTAATGTTGCCACAAGCTTCAACAACTTTGCCTTAATTTACCAACACTTAGGTGACTTCCACCAAGCCAAGGACTATCAGCATCGTGCTCTAGAGATCCAACTAAACAAGCTCGGCCCAGAACATGTTGACATTGCAACAAGCTTCAACAACTTTGCCTTAATTTACCAACACTTAGGTGACTTCGAGCAAGCTAAGGAGTATCAGCAACGTGCTCTGGAGATTCAACTGGAAAAGCTCGGCCCAGAACATGTAAATGTTGCAACAACCTTCAACAACTTTTCCTTAATTTACCAAGCCTTAGGTGACTTCCGGCAAGCTAAGGAATATCAGCAACGTGCTCTAGAGATCCAACTGGACAAGCTCGGCCCAGAACATGTTAATGTTGCAACAAGCTACCAAAATTTAGCTTCAATTTACCAAGACTTAGGTGACTTCAAGCAAGCCAAGAAGTATCAGCAACGTGCTCTGAAGATCCAACTGGACGAGCTCGGCCCAGAACATATTAATGTTGCAACAAACTTCAACAACTTTGCCATAATTTACCAACAGTTAGGTGACTTCGAGCAAGCCAAGGAGTATCAGCAACGTGCTGTAGAGATCCAACTGGACAAGCTCGGCCCAGAACATGTTAATGTTGCCACAAGCTTCAACAACTTTGCCTTAATTTACCAACACTTGGGTGACTTCGAGCAAGCCAAGGAGTATCAGCAACGTGCTCTAGAGATCCAACTGGACAAGCTTGGCCAAGAACATGTTAATGTTGCAACAAGCTACCAAAACTTAGCTTCAATTTACCAAGACTTAGGCGACTTCAAGCAAGCCAAGAAGTATCAGCAACGTGCTTTTGAGATCCAACTGGACAAGCTCGGCCCAGAACATGTTAATGTTACCACAAGCTACTTCAACTTAGCTTCAATTTACAGATACTTAGGTGACTTCGAGCAAGCCAAGGAGTATCAGCAACGTGCTCTAGATATCCAACTTGACAAGCTAGGCCCAGAACATATTGATGTTGCAAAAAGCTACAACAACTTTGCCTTAATTTACCAACACTTAGGTGACTTCGAGCAAGCCAAGGAGTATCAGCAACGTGCTCTACAGATCAAACTGGACAAGCTCGGCCCAGAACATGTTGATGTTGCAACAAGCTTCAACAACTTTGCCTTAATTTACCAACACTTAGGTGACTTCGAGCAAGCCAAGGAGTATCAGCAACGTGCTCTAGAGATCCAACTGGACAAGCTCGGCCCAGAGCATGTTAGTGTTGCAACAAGCTACAAAAACTTTGCCTTCATTTACAAAGCCTTAGGTGACTTCGAGCAAGCCAAGGAGTATCAGCAACGTGCTCTAGAGATCAAACCGGACTAGCTCGGCCCAGAACATGCTAATGTTACCACAAACTACTTCAACATAGCTTCAATTTACAGCTAGTTAGGTGACTTTGAGCAAGCCAAGGAGTATCAGCTCTGTGCTCTAGAGATCAAACCGGACTAGCTCGGCCCAGAACAAGTTGATTTTTGCAACAAGCTATTACAACTTCGCTTCAATTTACAAAGGCTTAGGTGACGTCGAGCTAGCCAAGGAGTATCAGCAACGTGCTCTAGAGATCCAACTGGACAAGCTCGGCCCAGAACATCTTAACGTCACCACAAACTACTTTGACTTTGAGCAAGCCAAGGAGTATCAGCTCTGTGCTCTAGAGATCAAACCGGACTAGCTCGGCCCAGAACAAGTTGATTTTTGCAACAAGCTATTACAACTTTGCTTCAATTTACAAAGGCTTAGGTGACGTCGAGCTAGCCAAGGAGTATCAGCAACGTGCTCTAGATATCCAACTGGACAAGCTCGACCCAGAACATGTTAATATTGCAACAATCTTCAACAACTTTGCCTTAAGTTACCAACACTTAGTTGAGTTCGAGGAAGCCAAGAAGTATCAGCCACGTGCTATAGATATCCAACTGGACAAGCTCGGCCCAGAACATGTTAATGTTTCAACAGGCTTTAACAACTTTGCCTTAATTCACCAACACTTAAGTGACTGTGAAAGGTTTGAACCCTGGAGTCATTTCCAAAGTATGTTGAGTTTGATCTTCCGGGTGAACGTAGTCCTGATTAGGACTTTTGTTGTTGTGTTTACACAGTTGGTAGGTCGGGGACCCACAGAAAGAAAGTATGGGCCGCATAGGTATGTTGGGATTGTGTAGTTTTATTAGTCCATACAGCTTGGGTGGCTGCGGAACACTACACCTCAGTCTGTTGTAGCGTCGAAAGTCGATCTTGTCGGTTTTCTTCAATGTAAGCAGTTTGTTCTTAAGTTTGCGTTGCAGAGCGGGTGTCGGGTCTCTTTTAAGTACTTCGTAGGTCTGTTTGTCGTTAACGAACGAGTCCATTTTGACGTTGTAGTCTGTCTTGTCCATAACAACAGTCACCCGTCCCTTGTCTGAAGGTAGTATGACTATGTTCTCGTCTGTTTTCAGTCGTTTAAGTGCTTTCTGTTCGTCAGGAGTCAAGTTACTGTTCGGTAATGAGGCTGATTGTAAAGTAGAGGTCACTCTACTTCTGATGTTATCCTTGGTCGATTCTGATAGCTCGTGTTGGCGAGACAGAACGGCCTCAACGCTAGAGACAATAGCCTCAGTAGGTATTTGTTTAGGTGTCACTGAGTGTTTAAGTCCGTAAGAAAGTACTTGTGTTTCAGTCTCGTCGAAGGGACTGGAAGAAATATTCCTGACCCAGTTTGCGTCGGGTTGACGTCGTTTAGCGTTTTTTGTGTCTTGCAGTCGTGTCAGTTTTTGTTTCGCTTTTGCGCGGTGCTGTTCAGCTGTCTTGTCAGCGCTTTTGTCAGCAATAGTCTGTATAGTACTAAGTAAGGTAGTCGGTAAAAGTTGTTTAAGTTTGTCAAGTCGTTGTTGTATTTTGATGTTGTAATAGTTGAGTCTTCTGTGACATTCGTTTATCCGCGCTCGGATCAATCGTCTAAAGGTGGCCTTGACGATTTGAATAGCCTCTTGTCTGTTCAACGGGGACTTAAGTCAAAGTCCTCTCGGAACTAGGCCAAGATCTTTGCAGCGTTGGTTGAACAAGAGTTGCTGTCGTATTCGCGTGACGTTACTTGCCTAACTGATGTAGTCGTTAGCAAGTCGTTCGCTCTGTCGTCCAAGTGAACGTAAAACTGTGAAAGGTGACTTCGAGCAAGCCAAGGAGTATCAGCAACGTGCTGTAGAGATCCAACTGGACAAGCTCGGCCCAGAACATGTTAATGTTGTAACAAGCTACTTCAGCTTAGCTTCAATTTACCGAGGCTTAGGTGACTTCGAGCAAGCCAAGGAGTATCGGCGCCGTGCCTTAGATATCCAACTGGACAAGCTCGGCCCAGAACATGTTAATGTTTCAACAAGTTTCAACAACTTTGCCTTAATTTACCAACAGTTAGGTAACTTCGAGCAAGCCAAGGAGTAACACCAACGTGCTCTAGAGATCGAACTGGACAAGCTCGGCCCAGATCTTGTTAATGTTGCAACAAGCTACTTCTACTTCGCTTCAATTTACAAAGACTTAGGTGACTTCGAGAAAGCCAAGGAGTATTAGCAACTTGCTCTAGAGATGCAAATGGACAAACGCGGCCCAGAACATGTTAATGATTCAACAAGCTACCAAAACTTTGCGTTAATTTACAAAGACTTAGGTGACTTGGAGAAAACCAAGGAGTATCAGCAACGTGTTCTAGAGACCCAACTGCACAAGCTCGACCCAGAACATGTTAATGATGCAACCAGCTAGCAAAACTAATCCTTAATTTACTAAGACTTAGGTGACTTCGAGCACGCCAAGGAGTATCTGCAACGTGCTCTAGAGATCGAGCTAAACAAGCTCGGGAAAGAACATGCTAATGTTGCAACAAGCTACCACAACTTAACTTTAATTCAGAAAGCCTTAAATGACTTCGAGCAAGCCACGGACTATTAGCAGCGTGCTTTGGAGATCCAACTGGAAAAGCTCGGCCCAGAACATGTTAATGTTGCATCAAGCTACCATAACTTTGCTTCAATTAACCACGCCTTAGGTGACTTGAAGCAGGGCAAAGAGTATCAGTAATGGGCTGCCATGCTGTTGGAGAAGCTCTCGTGAATGAGGCGAGGTATGATATGAAAAATTATGTAGATTGAGGATGTTGTTATTCACCAATACAAAAAGCCGATGCTGATCGCTTCACAAAGCTTCACAACCTTTAAGGTCTGCATAATTTTTCATATAATACGAAATCAGAATTTAATATTTGTTTTATTATTCCTTATTCATAATTGTTTTACTATTCATTCAGAATTATTTTCCTCGGTATTGCTGAAGAAAATGAACGCACCAGGTAAAATGCCGCATCCGTAATCTCTCTCCGATCAGGGAGACAAATTTCATCAAAGAAAGCCGTCGATTCGTTCCATCCCAATTATGCCATTTGTGAAACAAATTGCGCCGCCCTGAGTGTAATAAAATCGCGCGAGCACCTATAAGATCAATAAATTTGAGTGGGTCCCTCACTCAGTTTGATAATTCTTGAATTTTTTTGTTTTTACGACTTTCTCCTGGCACATTTGACACCTTGATGCAAGAGAGAATGATCTCTCTTGCTTGCAGAAAAAAAGTCTTGGTATTTTTGTTAATTTGCGGGTTTCTCGGGTGCCTCTTTTCTTTTCTGACCTTAATGCCTTTTCCTTGCTAAATTTGTTTTTCTTGGTCTTTTTGTGGTAACAAGTTTTCCACATTTCAGATAAAATTAATATTAGTGTATTTGTGCTACAGTCGGAGTGCAATCCTGGACATACTTAAACGTCAACAATATTTGTGTAAACCTACCGTCTAATTTCGAGTCTAATTCTAGCCGTATTTTTCAAAATGGACTTCTTTCGTCAAGCAATGTCTTTTTTCGGCCAAATGCTATCCCCAAAGTAGCCATTATACGTCCTTTTTTTAGGGGACACCCTCGCGACCAAGGCAAGTGTCCCCTGAATGGAGGTTGGGCTGGAGTTTGTAAATAATTAACCAACAAATAATACATTTTTCTTTTATTGTGCCTCAGAATGTGCTGCAGTCATTACTTCAAGCAGCCAGAAAGTGCAAAAAAAAATTATGCCATAATTATGTCTGTGATGTTGTGTGTTAAATTGCCATATGTTTAGTACGTCGATTTTAGTGAGATAGCTTATTCTATAAAATTCTGAAGCCACTTTGGCTAGAGAACTATGAAACTTATCAACCCTTTTTGTGGTTAGTTGTTTTTGAGTACCAAGGTGTTCGCTGAAGGGAGGTTAAAACGGGGTTTCGAGACCCAGGAAAGTGACCTTTTCCCCTAAAAAGAGGTGTCCCTTCAATAGAGGTAACAAGTACAAAGATTGTGTGGACATTTTTCCCTGAACAAATGTTGTGTCCTCTGAATGGAGGTGTCTCAAAGGAGAGGCTCCATTGTTTTTATCTCCTCTCCTTTCTTCCTTCCTCCTCGCTCTTTCTTGTTCTCCTTTGTTTTCTCTTCGTTAGAATGACTTTCGAGCCTGTCGGGCACAAAAAACCTGCCTTTTGACCCTTTTTCACTCAAATGGCCGTAACTTTCGTTAGGTTCGTTTAAACCTCGAGGATAGCGGCCTCTGGGAACGAGATTGGGTTCGTCTTCCAAAAAATGGACTAGAATTACTCAGGCGGCTTCTCCACATTCATTCAAAATAAATACGTTGTATTTATTGTTAGTATTCAGTGTCAACTTATTTTTGTAACGATTTTGAAATCAGATCAAGTTTTATTGACAACTCTTAAATTAAGAAATCTTTTTACAGAGCTTTGTTAACGAATAAAAAAACTAAGTTTGAACCTCTCTACAAAGGCCACTTTGGGGACAGAAGAAAGTGGCCGTTGTAGAAAGGTTTTAAACAGAGTTAATGTACTGTTTTTTTTCGCCGGGACGAAACAAAGTGGCTGTTAGCGGAGGTTCGACTGCAGTAAACACTGAAATTTTTTAGTGCACGCTGTAAATCTTGTTTCCACTAAATTGCTGTCCAAATTCAAGGAAGTTATGGATATCAGTTGGGAAAAGCCCGGGTCCAGTTGTTCGAAGGCAGATTAACTCTAACCCAGGGTTAAATTTTAATCCAGGTTTCTTTTTCTTTTGTTCAAGACCATTCTCTAGGATAATAAGTAATAATTAATAATTAGCCGGCATCTAATCATAGAATTATAGACAAAAAAAATTAAATTGAACTTGACTTTTACACTTTCACATCTGGGCGCGGCTCCGCGAAAGATGGTTAAGTTTAACCCAGGATTAAGCCAAATTTCAAGCACGGTTTTCTAGTCTAAGAACATGCAACTCGAGGTTACAATATACCGTTTAGTCTTTACTATGCGATACAGTAACGATAACACAAAATGTTACCCTAAGCAATACATAGGAATGTAAAATACAAAAACGGAACAAAATTTTAATCCTGGATTAACGCTAATCGACATTTCAGGAACCGGTCCCGGAATTAAAATTTTGCAATAACCCTGGGTTATGTTAACCCGGCTCTGGCAACTCGGCCCCTATTGATCTCAATCAACAATTATTACGTCGCCACCTAAAACCCGAGGGGACTCCCTTATTTGGCCTAGGCGGGTATGTGCCGCTGAACCCTATTTCCCTTTCGTAAATGGTCGTTGCCATTTTTAACGGCCGATGCCACCCTTGGTAACCAAGCCTTTAGTCATGATGGATGTAATATATTCCCTGGATTAAGTTACAATAAGACAAATAATACGTTTTTGAATAGTCTAGGAAAGAACGAAGTTGAAGCCCAAGTTGAATTCATGTGAAAACTTATGGAAAGGGCTAGGGCCACCTGTTATTGATGTAACGGTTAAGAAAGACAGTTTGCTAGTGTATGGACTTATTTTTTTCATAATTTTAGCGGGTCGGTGTGGCAGTGTAGTGGTAAGGGAGAATGATAGGATACGAAAGGTCCGGGTTCGAGGTCCAGGTTCGACCCTGCGTTTCGATTTAGTTTCTTTTTAGCAGAAAAACTTTCAATAACAGATCAAAAATTTTCTAGGTGTCTTAAAAATGGCAGCGACGGTTTACGAAAGGGACAACTGCGCCGCTGAACAGGGTATGGCTTTCAGTCGTAAAAAGGGTATACAATTTCACCGATTGTTTATCATCTACAAGACGTTTCCGGAAAATCCGGTCAGAAAGTAAATGGAAGACGACCTTTTCATGACGTTTCGGCGGAAAATTTCCGGGAGCCACGGAACATGTGAATGTTAAAAAAATGGAAATTCGTGTTAGCATATTCAGGCTCTTTCCGCCATATTTCGGTAAAAAAAGAACTGTTTGTACAAATGGTAAACACGATTCCGGGATGAAGTTTATCACTTCTGAATTTTTCTTTCCATTTTCCCTGACCGGCTTGCCCACGTAAATAGTAAACAACTACTATTTAGTGTCTTGAAAATGGTGTCTTTTTGGACTGAAAGCATTAAAAAGAGTGTGAAGGTTCGCAATGTGCGGTCTACATGAATGGTATTTGTAATGTAATTTTAAAAAAATCTAATTCCATCATGTTAGTATAACAAAAATAATTTCTTGTGAGAAACGAAATGAATCAGGGTCATGAAACAAGGTCTCTTGTCTTAAAAAGGGTGGCGAAATGAACAGTTTTTGTCTCAAACAAGGTCAGGGTTTGAAGGGCTTTGCGGCACACCTCGGCCCAAACTTTCCTTGAGCGCCCCCGAGCTGAAACCAGTCACACTTACACTTCAAGCTTTGTTTATATTTCCGTTCTTTTCTTTGTAATTAATGTCCACATGTAATCATAGTTAATTATGATTAATTATGGGTTATAACTTCGAACTCATTTTCAAATTATGCTGTAACTGACGAAGATGTAAGACGTAAAATTAAAAAGTGTCGTGATCTTTTTTAAAAATCGAGTCTTAATGTTACAATTACAACCAGGGTGCAAAGGTCATTTATAGTCCTTAAAGCGCAGCGTTGCGGGACAATCCGGATGATTGGGAAAAGCCTGGAATAGGCTATCAACTGAATAGGCCTTTGTACATTATGCTTTTGCTTCCTCACTAAAATGCTCCACCTTCATGCTCCATTTTTCCCACTAAAATGCTCGGTGTTCCCCAAAAAGTCACTAAAATGCTCGGATAATGCTCATTATACCAAGCGTTTTTTTTTTAATTAATTTCAAATTTTACATTTACAAAAACGTGGCAGTGTTGCAAGTAACAACGACAACGTGTACAAGTTCATAAATACAGCCAAAAAGACAGCTGTATTAGGTTTTTGGTGAATTTTGAGTTTTAGTCTTCATTTTCTTTAACAACGCAGGAGCTCGTGGGGCATGGGCTCCCGAAAAAAGTTAATTTCTATTTTATTTTCTCGGAAAAATTAATTTCTCGGGGAAAATGCCACTAAAATGCTCGAATAATGCTCAATGCTTTTGCCTCCCTAAAATAAGCGAACAAATGCTACAACCAGTTGCAAAAATGTTGAGACACTCTCACGAAAAAACAACCTGTCTTGCTTCAAATCGCTGCTAGTCACAGGTCTGTGAGATAAAATACTGACCCGCTTCCCCTCATTCAAAGTTGTTCCTCCAAGTTTTGAGCATGGTCTTGTATTGCTAGTAACTTTGAAAAGGGGTGGAGGGGGGGTCACAAGGACAAGATCATGGACAGGCCATTTAAGCCAAAATACGGTACAGTGTCTCAAGTACTTTTGCAACTGGTTGTAGCATAATGTACAAAAGCCTACAACTGAATGGAATTGAAGTTCAGTCTGGTTCTCATATATTCGTCTGGATCGTCTCGATTAATAGAATCCTTGAGTTATGACGAACTTTTTCGTTTTCAATGGGATGGCTGAGGAACCTTGTTGTCATCCAGGAATAATATGAAATATTCCGATTTCATTGCTGGTAGATATTTTTTGCAAAATTAGCACTTAAAATGGCCCTACTTTTCAAAGAAAACCGCTTCTTCTTTTCTGTAATCTTACAAGCTTTTGGACCAACGTCCTTACTTCCTAAATTGGTTAGTCAATTGTAGGGACCTTAAGACGGCGGCGAAAACGTCGCTTAAAAAGCGAGTTCGCGGTCATTCAATCTTCATAGCGAATATTCTAAGGCCTAGACCAAACGTCGAACTTTTCATGGGACGAACCAAACTCTAATTTGGGTCGACCTAAATTAAGTTAAGATCGTCTTTTGAGTCAGACGTCGAAATAAGACGGGTCGAACCAATCAACTGAATCAGAAAAAGAAGTAATTTTAACAAATTTTCTCCCAAACGAGGCTAAATATACATTATCATGCAAATTTTTAATTTATTAGTTTAGTTCGTCGCATGTGAAGATCGACGTTTCTCCCGCAGAAGATCTTCAGACGTTCTATCCGTCTGAACGACCCAAACTCATTAAGACAAACTTAACTGAGCCAGATGTCGAACATTTCATGAATTTAACTCACTAAGGTTTGGGCCAAACGTCGAGCTTTTCATGAGACGAACCAAACTTAGTGAGTTAAGCAAGTAAATAGGTGTAATGTACCAGGAATTTGTAGTTTGTAATGTACCAGGAAATTGTATAACGAACGCAGAGAACTCAACGATATTTTACTTCAAGTCTTTAAGCCATGGCAAGAAGAACCTACTGCGCATGTACGAAGCGCAAAAGGATTTATGGGATATGACAAATGCCCCCTCTTAAAGCAAAGGAATACAAAGTAATGTACTGATAGGGACAAGTCCCAAAGTCACGAACACTTAAGTTTACTAAAGACTAGTAGAACCTCTGAGGCGGTTTACGCTCTCTGAGAGGGTATCTCCGTTCTGGTTGTTCAGGCGCTGATGCTTGAAGTTCTGAATCTTGCACAGATGAGTCCTACGGTGAAGAAAAAGCATCAGCCATGCTATCCAAGGCTGGAGTATCAAGTACAGTTGTAGCCTCTTTAGGCTGTAAAAGGGTTGGTGTTGTAACAGGCCTTTCCCTCACTACTGGGGTCAACCCTTCAGTTTGCTCAGGTAGCTGGGGCGCACGAACTGACTCTGACCCTAATGTGAAGGTATGAATCGTGGACGTAATTGTTCTTGATGTCGTTTCCAGATAATGTCTCCGACCTGAACCTCAAAATTCCGGGGACTGACTGTTCCAACAATGGTTCCCATTGGAATCCATTTGTCTCCTTTGCCAAAATTACGCACAAAAACTGCTTGGTTTGGTGCAAACTGGGGTTTGTTATCAAGGTTATTTTGAAAAACCTTAACTTCCTGTTTAGAACTTTTGGCTCTCAGTGCACTGAATCTAATTCTAGGCTGTCTGTTCATAAGTAATTCTAAGGGTGATTTCCCTAACGTGGTGGGTGTAGCCCTGTAAGTCAACAAAAACCTGTCTAATTTTGTTTGCACAGACTCGCCTGTATCTCCAATCTTGCCCAGTTTATCCTTAATTCACCCACAAAGATTTCTTTAACCCATTTGTAGCAGGATGTCCTGGAGCAGTGAGAGTATGAAGGATGTCGTTCTCTCTTAGAAATTTCTGGAATTCGTCACTCGTAAACTGAGTCCCATTGTCCGTTACCAGATGTTCTGGTAAACCAAAGTAACTAAAAATGTGTCTCAAAGCAGTAATAGTGTTGGTGCTGGTGGCATGAGTCATGGGTACTATCTCCAAAAATTTGGAATAAGCATCCACCACGACCAAAAACATCTGCCAAGATAAGGCCCAGAAAAATCTACATGTAATCGTTTCCATGGTCCGCCTGGCCAGGACCATGAAGCAGTTGGGGCGGATGCTGCCGATTTAGCAGATTCTTGACAAGAAGGACATAATTTAACTGTCTCCTCAATTTGCTTATCAAGTCCAGGCCACCAAAAGTACTTTCGAGCTAATTGTTTCATTTTGACCATACCCAGGTGTTCTGCATGCAAATCGGCCAATAAAAGAGCCTCGAAAGACAAGTCCGCAGGTACCAATAGAGATGTAACGACTCTGGTACAACAACTCGCGAGTTCCACAGGAGGATACCATCTTCATGAGAGAGTTCAAGCCTTTTGCTGTAGTAAGGTTGAAACACTGGTTCCAGATTATTGGGCCAACCCTGCTGAGTAAACTGTAACACCTTTCCAAGAACTGGGTCCCTCATGGTTTCCATAGCAACCACGGACGCATTTAAAAACTGGTCTTCTTCGATAAACATCACATTTACAGTTACCTGTTCCGCAGCAGACTGCTTGTATTCAATAGACTTCCTAGACAAAAAATCTGCAAACACATTGTCTTTGCCGCTTATGAACTCAATTGTACAGTCATAGGCAGCTAAAAGTAATGCCCATCTTTTGATCCTTGCTTGCTGCCAACAGGGGTACGGGCTTGTGTTCCCCAAGTAAAGTAATCAATGATTTATGATCTGTTAGAAGTTTGAAGTGTCTACCTAATAGGTACTGGCGATATTTGGTCACACCAAAAACAATTGCTAATGACTCACGTTCAATTTAGGAGTAATTTTGTTCTGCATTGTTCAGTATCCTCGATGCATAGGCAACAGGTTGTAATGCACCATCAGGACCAGGTTGCAGTAATGCAGCTCCCACACCCACTGAAGAAGCATCACACTGTAGAACTAATTCAGCCATAGGATCATAGTGACGTAAAACCGAATCAGAGCACAGAGCAGCCTTGATGTTATCAAAAGCGTCCTGTTCCAGTTTTGACCAACTCCATCGTACCTCCTTGCGAAGTAATCCGTACAAAGGTGAAGCCAACTTTGCAAAATCCGGCACATATTTACGTAGAAAATTGGCTGATCCAAGGAATGACTGTAATTCAGAAACATTTGTTGGAAGTGCTGCATCTTTTATTGCCTGCACTTTCTCTGCAGTCTGTGAAATCCCCGCAGCAGAAATGGTAGTACCAAGATACTCTACTTTATCCAGCATGAAAAAGAATTTATCAGGGTTAAGCTTAAGACCGCAGTCCTGTAATCGAGTTAGTACTCGATGAAGGTTTTCCAGATGGACTTCATCTGAGTCTTTGGAAATAAGGATGTCATCAATACGGACACAGCAGCCTGGAAGGTCCTTAAGGACATTTTCTATAGTGCGTTGGAAGATTGACACAGCACTACTCACTCCAAAAGTCAGGCGCTTGTATTGGTATAAGCCCAAATGAGTGTTAATTGTGGTGTATTTTATGCTTTCTGGCGTAAGCTCTAGTTGATGGTATGCTCGAGAAAGGTCAATCTTAGTGAATTTTTTTCCCCCAGATAATGTACTCAGTAGTTCCTCCAGAGTTGGTATGGGGTATTGTTCTAAGACTGAAAATTTGTTGATGGTGACAGAGTAGTCCCCACAAATTCTCAGGTCCCCATTTGCTTCAACAATAGGGACTGTAGGTGATGCCCACTCGGAATGCTCTACTTTCTCAATGATATCCTCTGCCACCAATTTCTCCAAGGCCTTTTCGTACTTAGACCGAATTGCAAATGGTACTACTCGTGCTTTGGTAAACACAGGACTTTCATCACTTACTCGCAATGACACTTGGATTCCTTTAAGTTTTCCCACTGAACTAGTGTCAAACAAATCAGAGTACTGCTGAACTATATCCTCAGCTGCAGTTGAAATCGTACTAAAATTGTTCTGCCAAGGTAATGTAAACTTGGACATCATGTCCCGCCCCAGTAGTGATGGTTCCTGAACTACACGAATTAACAAGGTACCCACCTGGTCTCCAACTTTGACATCCATTTCCTTCTCACCTAGACACTGGATAATGTCCCCAGTATAGCTTTTCAAAAGCACTGTAGGGGGTTTGAGTGTAGTTACTTGTCCTCCGGTTTTGCTAAAATCAGCAGAACTCAACAATGTCACAGAACTGCCCGTATCAACTTCCATAGGGACTTCCTGGTCTTCAATGGTAACGGTAAGTTTGTATAAGGGCGGTGTATATGACGAATGTTCAGAAGATTTCACACTTTTCATATAAACTGTAAAAGAAGGGACTGAATTCTCGTGCTCCTCCTTGGTACATGTTCCTGATGTTGGAGCAGCCATTACTTGGTGAGTGGTGTTGTTACCACCAAATTCTTTCTTTTTCTTGAAGCATGCCTTAGCCAAATGCCCAGGCTTCCCACAGTAATTACATGTAGATTCGACATGACTGCACTTGTCAGCCAAATGTTGTGGAGAGCCACACCGAAAACACTGCTTTCCTCCCATTTTTGACTTAGGATCTGTTTGCCTTTGGCTTTCTTGACCAGAAAAAGATTTCTTGTGAACAGCATTTACAGGCAGAATTCCAGCACTGGAAGTGTCGGAGTTGCCCTGGAGTAACTTAGATTCCTTCTCAGCCAGTTCATCGGCCTGAGCGACCTTGAGAGCTTGATCGAATGTCCTATCTTCTGAAAGTAGTTTCTTTTTAGTAGTCTTACTTCTCACTCCCCCAACAAATTGATCTCTGAGGGCTCTTGTAAGGTAAGGACCAAAATTGCAGTGAACAGCTAAGCGTTTTAGCTTGTTTCCAAACTCCGCTACGCTTTCAGTTTCACTTTGTACAGTGTGATGGAAGCGGTAGGTCTCGGCAGCTTCAAGTACCTTAGGTTTGTAGTAGTCATTCAGAATTTGTGTAAGCTGATCGTAAGTTTTATCAGCGAGTAAATCAGGAAGGCAGAGATCTTTGAGCGTACTGTAAGCGGTTTTAGCGATCAAGGAGATTGTAACGGCGACTATTTTCTTGTCTGCCTCTCGTTTAGCTGCTTCGCTGGCGTCTGCTGCAACTTGACCGATGTTATGTGCGATGAAGTAGGCATTCAACTAAGGCAATCGCTGTAGAGAGACGTTCGGGGGGTATATCCTTCTCATGAGACCACTCCTTGATAAAGAATTGGGAATCGATTTTCTCTTCACATACCACGAACATAACAATCGGAATTTCAGCTATCAGTGCAAAGGCCAAAAACCAGGAATCAAGACGTAAAACCAGAATGTACAAACAACAGAGAGTTAGACGGACTAATTATACAGGACAAACTATCAACGTTTGCGTTAATGTCAATTCACCACTCCAGAAACATGCAGCCGTTCGTTAGACCGAATCCAAAAATTTAAATGAAATCTTAAAGCTACAGTGTAAGACTTTTTTCTGTATCAAATGAATTTCAAAAATAATCGGGTCCAGTTTTTCCATAGTTGTAGCTAGACTATGGAATTACGATAAAGTGAGATAGTTGCCGGCTATTCTGTCGCAAATTTACTTTGATTAGCGTTATTTACTTGTTACATACCCTCAGTTACCGCAGGGTGAGTTTCTTTTTGGTCCCATCATAGAGGTACGTTACGCTCCAGTAGCGCTCTACGGCAACAGTGACAAGTGTACAGACCGAAGAAGCAGCCCCTGCCCATACAAAGGTGCCAAATGTGTATAACAGTTTTCCAGTCGCTTCATTTGGCTGAATGGATGAGTGTGTCAGGACCATATTTGGTATTGTACAGGTCGCATAGATTATGTCCGCTACTGCGAGGTTGATGAGTAGATAATTCATGGGACTTCTGTGAAATTACGCGTTCGATGTTATTTGCGAATTTGACAATTTATGAAATATTATACAATTTCATACTCAATAAAAAGAACCACCTAGCACTGACATTGACGAAGACATGTAAGGGAATAGTGTGGACAAAAAACTGTTGGAAGGGCAGTTAGTTTTATTACAATGGTGACGATAACAAAGCTTTAAAACGTCTGAACACCGCTAAAATAGACGGTTAATGATATTTTTATGTGTTGAGCTCACCTACACACCTTACTGGGTGACTTTATTTGCCTTCTAGGATCAAACAATGAGTAAAACATTCAAAAACTGGAAAAATGACCCTGTGCATTTCAAAGTTGCGTGTGCATCAAAATTAAATATCGGTTGGTACCGCATTAAGAGTTTTGCGTTGCTCTTCACTCTGTAAATTACCAGCGTTCGATAAATGATCACGAGGCTTTCTTGTTATATTTCTTTGCATTGGCGGATTTAGGGTTGAGGTCGAGAGTTAGGAAGACGCACCCCCCACTCCCACTCCAGCTGTTTCTTTTTAGCAGCCACGGTAGAGAAAAAGTGAAACTGAACACGGAAATTTGCTGTCCAATCCCTCCACTTAAAGAGAAATATATCACTATCAGCGGTTTTTTTTTTAACTTCAAAAGCCCTAAACAGGAAAAATAATGACGACTGTTACTGTACGAAGTCATTATTTTTTTGGTTAACTGCCGGCATGTTATGTACCTCATATCTCAATTCTTCTTAACAACGGCACAAACAAGAGAGTTTCTTACGATACTTGTGATGATAAGCACTGACGTTACTGTTGTTCCAGCGATTTCAGCTGATTCCGACATGACTGGAACTGAGATGTCAGTGTTGTAAACACAACCTGAAAGGAAAAATGACTTACATTTTCCGTAAAAACAACGGCAGCTTTAGCAACGAAGGCGATGAAGGCAGCAAAAACCTCTTTATTAAAATGAAATCTCATTTGTTCTAACTTTCTTAAAATGTCAAATGAAATAAATTTTCTTGGAATTGAACCTTGGGGACCGCACCCAAATTTAGAAAGAGGAAAAAAATGCTTCTTTGTGTATTAAAGCCCTCCACAAAGCGTTGGATAAGGAATTTTCATGTCGAGGTTGTGGAGGGAGGGAAAGGAAATGGGATCATTTTACGTTTCTGTGAAACTGCCCACCCACCCCTCCCCTATGATATACATATAATAAAAATAGGTACTTGCCTTAAACGTTACGAATATCCACTGCAAGTCAAGCGATGTGTACGGTATGAAGGTGTGTGATCGGAAGGAGAGATTACTTGATTACGCTTGCCATTAATCGGGACGCCTTGAAATTTGATTGGTTGAAAACAGAACGAACGGGAAATAAGTGTTATGGGAATAAGTTCGTTCATTGGTCAAGAAATATGCAAATATTTGATTTATTCCGGGTTTCTGGTGATATGTCGACAAACCAGTCACGTACCTACAACGTTCCACTCCAGTCCCCAACTGATTAAAAGATGAATAGTGATATCTTCTTGATAAAAACATTATCAGCTGGATAACGCAATTGGTTACCATAATCCTTTAAAGTGAATAGCCATTAATCCGGTGTTTAGAGCTATCTCGCCTTTTTGAACAATCATGCCCGGAACGATATTTATTCATTTGTCTTTACCGATTCGTGTGGCCGTAAAAGATTAGTTTCTAAAGAGACTATCGTGTTTTAATATACATTGATCGTCGCTGGGCAAGTGAAAAACAAACCTTTGGTTTGGTTCATTGAATTGACATTGTAGATAGATAAGAAAACTGAAGCTAACGCGCTATCCCCTTTGTAAGACCAGTGGCCGATCCAGACCATCAGAAGTTCAAATAAGTGGGGGGGGGGGGGGGAAGGAAAGGGGGGGTATCCAGACCCTGAGATAAGGGGGGCCGCTGTCAAAAAAAAAATTTCGGCTCTTCGGGCCTCAATTTAATCTAAAAATAAGGGGGGAGAGGGGTCGGGTCCCCCGGGGGCCTCCACTGGATCCCCCACTGAGGACGGAATTATTCTTAGGAATGGAACATAAAAGGACATAAAAGTTTTGTATGTTTTCCTGTTCTCACTAAGTTTTAGAGCTTGAAAAGTCAACTTCGCAATCTCTCTTACATCCTAAGGCAGTAAATGCTCTAAGTTCACCAAAGAGATAGCATTGAGTACGTTGCTGCTACCCCTATCTCGGAAAAAAAAAGAAGAAAATCGTATTTTTTGTCCCTAATGTTTTTTAATGGTAAGGTGCCTTCCCATCATAACCAATTATCCCCGAACAAAAGAATTAACGAATGGTTCCTCGTTTTGGATTAGACTAAATTTGGCTCCCATTTTACATGTGAGATTAATCAGAGCAGTTTTTCCACTATAAACATCATTGTTTCTTGAATACCTGCCCGACTGGAAATGTAGACCACTGCCTAGAGCAATACCTTACATTGAAATTACGTTACAACGATGTGTTCATTGTGGTTTCCATTAGATATTTTGCGAAATGCAAACCTAAAGGATTAAAGTACTGACTTTGCTCTGAGACTTTAGACCTCTCTGGAAAGGTAAAATAATCGCTATGGTAGTAAAAAATCTCTTTCCGCACTGACTACCTCAAGTGTCTGTCTCAGTTTTGCATTCACCGTCGGTACTATTTGTTACCCATTGCTCTGTTAGGGGAGTCTCGCAACAGAATACTAATTTCTCTAAGAAAAGAACTAAGAGGAATAGATAAATATAAGAAATTTATAAATATGGGGTCATATCATCCCAGGAAACATTTATTCCGAAAGGTTATTTAGAAACAGGAATTTTCATCCTCTAGTTTCATTTAGACTCAATTTTAAAGCTCAATATCAGACTTCCTGTCTCCTGAAATTACATCTTAGCACATGTTACATGTTAACCCAACCCTTTTTAGTAGCGTTTAACGACGACTTTCTTTAGTTTGTGTTTTGTGCGATAGCTTTGGGTAAGCTCGGAGAAGTAGCCGACGTTCAAACGTTCACTTAAGCTTTTAAGGTGGCTGAACACAATTTTGGCAGTTTGTGAGTATATGTCATTTGCCAAATCATGGCAAGAGGAAGGTTGCAGCTCACAAGCTGAAACTTGGCAAGTGAAAAATGTACAGATGAAAGATTTGATTGACAGGTAAAATGTGACGTTTTCGTAGTTTCCATGGAAACATGAAAGACTGAATACAACCTCAAAATTTCACTTTTGCTCAATTTACATAAAATTCGCTCATTATATTTTCCTATAAACTTGCGCACAGCTTACTATAATTAATCATTACCATTTGAAACTTATTTGACCAAGTTTTAACAGACGGGTTTTTAGGTAATCGATAACATAATTGTACTGTAATTATTAAATGTGTCCCAAAATTCGTATGTTCAACTTCCCTTTTAAAGTTCTCATTATTTAAAATACAATAAAAGTAAAAATTCTGCCAAATATCACAAAATTTTAATAAGTAGATTTTGAGAGATCGTCCTCTGTGTACCATTAGAGACCTTTAGATTCGAGGACGAGAAAGACTACGAGTACGAGATTTGACTTAAAGTTTCTTCACGTATTCTCAAAATATAGACTTCCAGGAAAGCTTTATTTTACCATATTTCACTAGAAAAGTTAGCACTGTTACCTTTAGTGAAGGAGGTTACGCGCTTTCACCCTTGCAAAATGATAAAACTTCTAACATTTGATAACTTGTATGGCCACTATGACATTCGCGCTAAAACTCGTGGTAAAATGACGACGGCTACCACTTTTTCCCGCCAAAATGACGCTGGTTCACGTGCGTGCCCTACTTAGTATCGAGAAAATCTCGTACTCGTAGTCGCACTTGTCTTAGAATCTAAAGGTCTCTATTGCTTTTTTCGCTGCCATGTTTGTTTGTCTAATTTGAAACACGCGCCGTCACGCGAGTTACCGCTGACCGCCCGCAAAACTGTGTTCAGCCACCTTAACAGTGGAATTCGTTAGCAGATAAACTGAAAGACTGCGTTAATGTTAACATTTGTAAGAGCGAGTTAGCTGGTTTTTAAGCTTTTTTAGCAAAGGACATCAATGAACATCTGTGTTTCCTTGCATGGGCCTTATAACGCTGACGACACGCTGATAATAGCACACTGTTGTAGAGGACGTTCATCTAATCATAAGCAGACCCGGATTTGGCTGGTGGAATTGACCACCCAGCAGCACTCCATGCAGATGTCACAATTTGGAAAACTAAAACATGGGAAAACATAAATTTGACCTAATGCATTTATTCCCCTTTCTTTTTCTACTAAAAAACAAGGAAATCAACGAAAAAGTCCTCAAGAGAGCGGAATTTAGGCTAGAAGCCTCGTTGGCTATTCTCCACCTTGCCAAAATTTTCGTCTCTGTCGTCAATGAAAACCTCAATAGCATAGCACGTAAAGACACTTTTTTTGCCAGCTTCTAGGTCAAATTGCAGGTACTATAGAGTGTTTGCACATGACGTCACGGCAGCCATATTGGTGTCCCAAGACAATGAAACGGCGGTCATGTTGGTGTCCCAAACAAACCCTGTGGGAGTTTAACTCTTTTCTTATGCAAATGTCTCCTATTGTTCCAATAACTTGATTTGCATAGATGCTGACCACGTGAGTGAAAACAGTCTAGTGATAACCAATGGCTTATTCAGTCAGTGGAATGTTTCTTCTTGTTGAACATTGGCCCGTTGTCGTAGAGCCAATTTAAGTTAATAATAGAATTCTTTGTTTTTGTCAAATAGATTGTTCATTTTGTCTGTATTCATGACTATACTTGTGCAAGATAAAGGCTCAATTATTCACAGTAAACGGCATAAACAATCCCCACGGCATACAGATAATAGTTGCTATACTGATACTGCGCAAAACGATCCACCGCTGAGTCCCATGCGCACCGGCTCACAACTTTCACATCCTGTTGATTAACTTCTCCCACGACCACTTGACACAGGAATTTATATCGAGGATAACAAAGTTTTTTCACTCTTTCCTTTATAATCTCAGCCATCGTGACTGCAGCATTTCTGCAAAGGACTGGGTCATATTTTTGTTCTGCCAAGTTAGTTTCCAGCACATGTTGAATGATTGGTTTGACCTTGTGTTCCTCGGAGAGAATCGGAAAGAAAAAACATTGGACAAATAAAAAGACCATTAATCAAATGTTTAGGACCTACTGAAAGTATGGGAACATGAAAGAAGGGAGTGAATAATCTTCTCTTGACTAAATGGACCTTTATATTAACCAATGGCTGTGATCGTGGCTAAAACTTCCAAAGTACTGATCACCTCCCTCTGGCAAAAACCGTAATTTATCGGGCTGCGTATTTTTTGAGGATTCCTTTTTCGCCACCCATAATGTCCAATGAGATACTGAGATTGTTTACACGGTGCTCAAACAATACTTGACGGGTCAAAGTACTTAGCTATGTACCAAACACGGAGGTTCCGACAATATTTTTGCAAACTAAGCTTTTGTTTTAACGTAAACTTTATACATTTGACATTTTGATCGCAAACTCAAAATTGCTATCGTCGACAGATACTTGAGGACCCAAATGATAAAAGTCGATAACTAGAGCAAATAATTCGCATATCTTTTTGGCATTTTATTCAGCTTTAATACCGGTAGTTCAGGGAACCTTCTGGTGACAATTATCAATTATTTATTGATTTACGCGCGGCTTTACTCTTTCCATCAATTAGCCATGGCCTTATAGACAGGGAATACTTTAGCCAGTAAAATTGCGGGCTGTGCAGTCAAATTCTAGGAAAATAGGAAAAAAGAGAATTTTATCACAATCTGTTACCTGAAATGTCCTCAAAGGTTCCATGACAAACGGTCGTGCCAGAGCTAGACTCTCATCGGCCAATGTACTATCTCTTGACCTTCCACTCCCATAGCGACTTCCTAGGTCATCCGTCAAATCTTCAGGGGACCAAGCGTGCGTTAGATCGAATTGTCCATAGTCTCCATGTCTTCGTCTGACTTTAATTAAGTGCAGGGACTTTTGTTTTAGGTCTTTTGACAAAGAATGAGCGGCTGCTATGGAGTAAATGGAAGGAAGACTGGGTTGTTCATTTGCCTCTTGAACAGCTTCAATGCTGTCAGCCCTCTTATCTTTCATTTCTTTATTCTTGCTCGTGCTTGTCATGCTGTCGTCTGGTTAGAAACAAACGACATGGTCAACGATTTTACTCCTAGTAGTTGTCATCATCAAAATGAGAGAAAACGTTTCACGCTGTAAAAAACAGAAAATATATTGGACCATTTCAAGGTTAATTATTTATTAAAAGATGAAGAGCTTTCTTTAGAATGTTAACCCTTCAGGATTTTATCCACAGCCCACTACGAAAGCGAGGTGCAGTTTGTACTGTTAATGAAAAATATCACCTAAACTAACCTTCTGCTCAAGAGGTTTCATTTGAAAGGTAACAACACAACGATTCATTTCAATAATCATGTGGCTTATACATCATACTATATGAAAGTACTGCTGAAGAAGTTTCATTTGAATGGTGGTTACTCTATAGGATTTTGTCCTCAGAATCTAGTCAATCTAGAGTGAATTAGAATTCAGTAACATAACACCTCCTTAATTACCTTTCCGAGTAGGGTGCACAATCTTTTCGGTTTGTAGATATTGTTGTAGGAGTTCATGAGAAGTTGTTTACGGTCTATTACGATTTATACAGGCTGTCAAAATAATTAAAGACCTCCTAAAAACTGACGACGTTCTATGACAATGTATTAGTTCTTAACAGTCACTCGAACTTTTATAACAAACTTTCTTGATTCTTATTTCAATCTCCTTTCATAACAACCGAGGAATGATTATACTTATTGACGCTTTGGCTCATCCTGGATAAGAAACATTTTAACTGCATTAATACAACATCTAACCTACAAATGACCTTTATGTTATGATTTCAGAGTGATTTGTGTTTCAAGAACTTCTTCTCCCAAAAAATTCTCACGACATTAAATGGAATTATACGGAAAAGCAATGACAGTAACTATACTTTCACCTTTCATAATATAAAAGCGATTTTCAAATATCAAACATACCTAATCTTCAATCTTCTTTTATAACAACCTTCAGCGGAAATATAATTATCAGTACCAGCTTCTGGCGATGAATGCATGGAAACAACCCTTGCTTCATCCCAAGAAGAGAATGGCATAAAATAACATGGGATTTTGTGTATCGAGACCTTTGAAAAAGAGATGTGTCAAAAGGCTATTGTTTCTTAATCAAATAAAAGTCGTAAAAGGGTAATTTTTATTCAAACCTTAATGGATGATTTCAATAAACGAAGACTGTTAATATGCATGACCTCATGAGGTGCCTGGGAGAACTATGGTCTCCCTGGCGCCCTGCGTGATCCGTTCTTTCTTGCACCTCAGTGCTACGCTGACTTAAGTTATGTCATGTTATGTTAACACGAGAGGTCTTTGCTACTTACACAAATGAAATGCTCTTGCCATAATGTGTTTCTGCCTCTTTATTAGCATTATATTCTGATTATTCTACACATTTAAGACCTCTGAACATTGAAAGTATTCAGTGAAGGGACATAGTTAACCTGCAATCAGACTCGAATCGGGCAGTTCGGGGGTAGGAACGTCATGTACGGTCAATTATAATGTACCGAACATACCGTAAAATTCCGAAAATAAGCCCTGGGGCTTATATTTTTCAAAGGCCCTTTTTGAGGGGTTTATTTTTGGAGGGGCTTATAATCGGAGCGGCTTATCTACGGAGGGAAATTTGCGTTTCAAAGCCGATTGGGTTAGCATCATAGTTGGAAGTAAATTTACCCTTTTTGCTTTGTTTTACTTTGTATTTGAGAGTAATTTTCCAAGTACAAGCCCCCAGGGGGCTTCTATTTGGAGGGGCGATTTAACGGAGGGTTTTTGCGTTACCAGTTTGGGGGGCTTATATTTAGAGGGGCTTATACATGGAGGGGCTTATTTTCGGAATTTTACGGTATTTTATATACCTACCCGTCCTTCTTCCCTTTTTGAGCGCTTGTTTAAAAATAACACAGCTGGCATTATCGCGTAAAAAAGCGATTTCTAGGGTTCAAATGGACGCAGTTTTATTTTTTTTAACAAAATTCGTCCTATCAGAACTTATTGTGTAGAAATGAAATGACATTTTTTTACCCTTGTTGATTTTGTGCTCTAGTGTCGTTTAAAGTTTGCGATCCTGTCTTAACCTTCATTGTAAGGACTTGGTTTGAAACCGTTTTGCATGTTATCGCGTGAAACCCTATAAAGCGCTTCTTTAAACAATATATACCGTTAATTTTTTAACAAGCATTCGCATAGTGAGTTAGGGACTCGTAAAGTATACGGTGGAAACCCGATTTTCGAACCAGCTTGGGTTAAGCAAATTGGTTCGAATTCATTATTGGCTACGGTTAATATATTAAAATTTAGAGTTACAATGTTTGTCGACCGGCGAAGGGAAGTTACGTTCGGTTGCGGAATTATCTGGAATTTTGAAAAACCGAGGGTTCAAGAAATCGGCCTTTACTGTAGTTTCAAAAGAATTATGTGTTGCTGCTGTGGTAGACCCGGTAAGAATTGAAACAAAAAATGTGGGGAGGAGCGTTACGTGACGACACTAAAAACGGCTGTGTAGCTGACTGGCACTACCGCGGTGATATGGCTGTGCGCATGTGCGAGGTACCGGCCAGGCTGTGGGTTGGTGTATGTGTGCCTCTTGCTTTACCTTTGTATTATCTGTGGATAGTCTTTTCAAGGCGTTCAGTCTGAACACTTGCAACAGTTTAAGTAAACAAAAGTAAATTTTCAACCAGACTTGACTAAGTCGATTAAGAGCGAAAGCCCTCATGTATTCATCTTGCGGTTTGTGTTTGATTTATGACTCAAAAGGTGCAACTAAGCTTTTGATTTAGACTGCGATCAGTCTCTCGTTTGCTCGAAATATGATATGGGAGTCTTTGGCCGCCCGCACTGGTGCCTGCACAACTCGCCGGCCACTCGTTTAACCATATCGAACTCCTTCACAAATTTTCGAGCAAAAGAGGCTAAAAGAGAAACTGCTCGTAGTCTGCTTTTGATCGGAACGTGGGGACCTTTTAAAAGGTATACTGTTTATACAATGGGGTATGGGTTTGCAAACATGTTTGCCACGCAGTTTCCCAGATGTGGTAATCCTAGGGGTAATGGCATTATCGTTCTACCTTATAGTTTCTTCAGGGTAAGAAACAGGTTCTACTATAGCATTGGCGGATCCAGGGTAGGGGCCCGGGGCGCCGGGCTTCCCCCTTAGTTTCAAACCAAACTGAGGCCCCAAGGGCCGAAAAAACATTTTTTTGAGACCGCTCCCCCCTTATCTCAGAGTCTGAGTAACTGCCCCCGCTCCCCCCCCCCCCCCCCCCTCCCCTTATCTGAAGGTCTGGATCCGCCACTGCATAGTGCATCATAAGAGTTTGAAAGGCTGTATCTTTCTCTACTGTTACTGGGACATACTCACTAAAAACCGCCATAAGGAGCACGATCCCAGGCTGAGGCGAATGCGTATGAGCCAATCAGGGATGAGAACGAGTATGTTTCGCATGTGAAAAAAGCTAAACCGAACAGTCATCCACCCGTTGTTGTTCTACCTTACAGTGGCGAGGATCTTATGTATAAACCACTAAGAAAGTTTTTTTTGGGTACAAAGATTATCATGGATTTGGGAGATAAGAAGTTTTTTTGTGGGTTGGGATAATCTTAAGGTCCAATTGTAATTCTTCCCTCTTAGTTACAAAGAAAATACTTCAGTTGAACCCTCAGGCGATGACCCATGGACTGCGTGGGCGTCAAGCGGGTAATTTGATGAAAATAAAATCAAACGTAATGCTTTCGTTTTGACGCGGTGTTTTCCCTTCGAACGTCACTCAAGCAGAACCCCTCTAAGTGTGAAATCGCAAAATCGCAAAAGGTAAGTATATCTCTTTTATAGAAGTATACAAACCAGGTGTCTATCTGTAGTGGAAAACCGTTCTTTTTTTATGGGCGAATATAAAAAATCTGACAATTCGAGAAAGCAGTACTTGACGTATTGTAGCGCTTCGGGTACAAAGGTTACATTTGTTGTTGAAACCTTGAAACCGTTCAACACGACATCGATTTTTGCAGTTATGTTCGAGGAAGAGCACCTTTTTGTGAGTACTGGCTGAATGTTTTAGTCAGGTTTCCTTGGTACCGAGGATACCAGGCTGTTTCTGGGCGCAACATATAAACAAATGTTAGTCGACAGCACTGGGAAGGTGGGGGGGCGGGGGGGTTACTCGACCAGTATTTGGGTATAGGTGAACAGCTTTTGGTTTAAACCCCAGACCCTGTTTAGAAGAAACAAAATGACATACATACCCTGTTTAGGACAACAACCTCAACTTTATTACCCTTTACAGAACAAAGGACAAACTGCACGCCGTCTTGTTTTAAAGCCATTTATTGGCAATTGCAATAAAGCAAATTCACGTTATAAACATTGGTTTTGTATACTTGAAGTACAAAAAAGATTCATCATACAAATCAAATCAATCGTACAGGAAGTACCCTGTTTATAGTTAGGACAGACTCGCACGAAATTATATGCCCTTTTAAAGACAGACTTACCCGAAATTATATATCCTGTTTAGAACAGAGAGTACTAGCCTGCGTCGCTCCAATTACCTCGCAGTTTCACTCCGCTTGTTTGCCTGCCCCCACTCAGTACTGCCCTTACCAAAACCACCATGCTACGCAGTCTAAGACAGAACACAAATCATACCCTGTTCAGCGGCACATCCCCGTACAGAAGAAACAAAAAGCAAACTGCGGTGATTATCATGAGGAAATATAAAAGGCGTTTATATTTCCTTATGTTTATCACTGCAGTTTGCATTTTGTTTCCTGTTAAACTAAGATGGGCGAAAAACAAAGTATCCTTGCAAGGGCCATATAAGGGAGTAGTCATCCCCCGGGCTTCAGCAATGGATTTCTAGAGCCTGATGAACACATTATCCTTCTTATACAGGAGAATGTAATGGACTTAGAGTAACTCGCTGTACATTGACCAAGACACCAAAGACAAGAAAAGATACCCAAAGCTAAAGCAGGCAGAAAAAAACGTAAGCGACCTGTTCTTGTTTCACAACATTTTTTCTACGTACATTTAGCGTGTCGTCAGTTGAAGCATGACGGAAGTTGTTTTGCATAGGAATATACTAATGAATTTAGACACGAGGCAATATTGTTAAAACAAGATGTTTTGAATGCAGGAGCTCATTCATCACAGCTTTCAGTGTCTGTTGCCCGAAGTAACCCAAATCAAACTAGAACCACTACGTGGAACTTACCGGGGCCCAGTGGGACACAGGATTGCATAGTTTACCTCTCGCACCCCTCCCCCCTCCTCTGTGGAGGCTAATACTTAGTCTGAATTAACTCATGCAGAAGAAAAGCAACAAAATGCATGAGAAAGGAGGATGTTGTTATAACGGTCTGTGTTATAGTACTGTTTTTACACTGTGATGTCAATAAGTGTGATCTGTATAAGGTTTTTCATTTGTTTTTAAGTTTGAGTGAAAGAGCAAAAATCACTGACAGTTTTGGGTTGAATGGTAATGACAAAGTTTGCAAAGAAGTTTGTTACAGAATTATCACAATTTTGCCTACACGGTCTGCATTACACTTCTCATAGAAGAAACATGCATGTTCATGGAGAGCCTGTAGTGTTGAAGAATCCCAGTAAGTGCATGATTTGATGACAGAGAAACAAACTGCATATATGGACATAATAAAATGCTTATTTATTGATGAGTGAGTATCATTTGTTAATTCACTGCACATTTAAATGGAGGCATTTGACTGTAAGGCAGTGGTTGATACATAGCGGCATTCATCAATATGACCTATAGTAATTGTAGAGGAAGTATTTCTTTCCTGAACTGGGTAAACAGTAGTAAGTAGTGCAAACTGGCCTTGATTAGATTCTACTATTTGTATAGTAACATTTAATGCATCTGCAACTGCTTGAATGATAAGTGCATCAGCCCATGTACCTTGAATACACATATTATTCAGATATGTTAGCCATGAATTTTCGGTATTGCTCTCAATAAATCTCTCTGGATTGTCTCTCATAAATTGAACCCCTCCAGTACGTATATGCATATGATGGTTGCTATTGCCATATAATTGATGTGATACAGATCTAAAAAAACAATCACCTGCACTGTCAACATCTATTGATTGTAAACCAAGTTCACCTAATCTCGACTGCATCAAATTCTCAGAGGAAATAGGAGAGATCAACTGCATTGTTGAGCTGTGATTTTGCATAAAAGGTCTAATTATTACTTCATGATGATCAGTGTTGTATTGAGTAGGTCCTGGTATTCTTCTCAACTTCTTTACTTAGTTTGAAATCAAATAATTGGTCATATGACTCACAAAATTGCAAGAAAATAATGATAAATATCGACGTGCTTTACATTTTTTCATTATCCTCTGATAATGTCTGCTAAAGAAAGACAACAAATAAGCTTTCTTGGGTATAGCCATTTTATTTAAGTTAATTATCTTTAGATCGCATTTGTTATTACATTTATATCGTGCATGATAAAGTTTTCTCACCTTATTAACATAGCGATGGAGCTTTGAAGACTTCGGTATGTCAATCGTTGAAATCTTTTTGAAGACAAATTTCTTCAACATGCTAATCTTCTTGTTGAGACCTCTAAGAAATAGCAGTGGAATTCTGCTCGGTTCACGAGCACGTCTACATCGCCTTGTAGCACGTTTTTTTAAGATGATATAAAGTTAGCTTTGATAA
>NC_133201.1:37814992-37822492 GCF_958299795.1 Porites lutea
TATAAAAATGATGATGAGTACCCGTCCCGACAGTAAAACCCCTCAGGTTGTAAATGGCGTTATTACAACATTCAATAATTTTATAGACGCTGTTCCACCCATGAAGAAGAGATTGGACACCATGCATATCGTTCCACATTTAAAAGTCTTAACTATGGTAACTGACAAAGTGTTTGTGAAAGAAAATATGTTTCAAATAAATGACAAAGACATAGCAAGAAAATGTGAAGGCCTTGGAAATATTTGTCAAATGCATTGTGAATTTCACGTGGCAAAAATATATTTGGAATATTCACTCACCATTGAGCTTGAAAAGCTTGGTCCAGAACATGTTGATGTTGCAACAAGCTACCAAAACTTAGCTTTAATTTACCAAGCCTTAGGTGACTTCGAGCACGCCAGGGTTTATCAGCAACGTGCTCTAGAGATTCAACTGGACAAGCTCGGTCCAGGACATGTTAATGTTGCAATAAGCTACTTCATTGTAGCTTCCATTTACCAAGACTTAGGTGACTTCGAGCAAGCCAAGGAGTATCAGCAACGTGCTTTAGAGATCGAACTAGAAAGGCTCGGCCCGGAACATGTCGATGTTGCAACAAGCTACCAAAACTTAGCTTCAATTTACCAAGACCTAGGCGACTTTGAGCAAGCCAAGGAGTATCAGCAACGTGCTCTAGAGATCCAACTGGACAAGCTCGGCCCAGAAGATGTTGCTGTTGCAACAAGCTACGACACCTTAGCTTCAATTTACAGAGCCTTAGCTGACTTCGATCAAGCCAAGAAGTATCAGCAACGTGCTCTAGAGATCCAACTGGACAAGCTCGGCCCAGAACATGTTTATGTTGCAACAAGCTACCACAACGTATCTTTAATTTACCAAGCCTTAGGTGAAATCGAACAAGCCAAGGAGTATGAGCAACGTGCTCTAAAAATCCAACTGGACAAACTCGGCCCAGATCATGTTTATGTGGCAATGAGCTACCACAACTTAGCTTCAATTTACAACGCCTTAGGTGACTTCGATCAAGCCAAGGAGTATCAGCAACGTGCTCTAGAGATCCAACTGGACAAGCTCGGCCCAGAACATGTTCAGGTTGCAACAAGCTTCACCAACTTTGTCTCAATTTACAGATCCTTAGGTGACTTGGAGCAAGCCAAGGAGTATCAGCAATGTGCTCTAGAGATCCAACTGGACAAGCTCGGCCCAGAACATGTTAATGTTGCAACAAGCTTCAACAACTTTGCCATTATTTACAAAGACTTAGGTGACTTCGAGCAAGCCAAGGAGTATCAGCAACGTGCTCTAGAGATCCGGCTTGACAAGCTCGGCCCAGAACATGTTCATGTTGCAACAAGTTACTACGTTTTAGCGTTAATTTACCAAGACTTAGGTGACTTCAAGCAAGCCAAGGAGTATCAGCAACGTGCTCTAGAGATCCAACTGGACAAGCTCGGCCCAGAACATGTTCATGTTGCAGCAAGCTACCAAAATTTATCTTCAATATACCAAGCCTTAGGTGTCTTCGAGCAAGCCAAGGAGTATCAGCAACGTGCTCTAGAGATCCAACTGGACAAGCTCGGCCCAGAACATGTTCATGTTGCAACAAGCTACCAAAATTTAGCTTCAATATACCAAGCCTTAGGTGTCTTCGAGCAAGCCAAGGAGTATCAGCAACGTGCTCTAGAGATCCAACTGGACAAGCTCGGCCCTGAACATGTTGATGTTGCAACAAGCTACCAAAATTTAGCTTCAATATACCAAGCCTTAGGTGTCTTCGAGCAAGCCAAGGAGTATCAGCAACGTGCTCTAGAGATCCAACTTGACAAGCTAGGCCCAGAACATGTTGATGTTGCAAAAAGTTACTACATTTTAGCTTTAATTTACCAAGACTTAGGAGACTTCGAGCAAGCCAAGGAGTATCAGCAACGTGCTTTAGGGATCCAACTTGACAAGCTCGGCCCAGAACATGTTGATGTTGCAACAAGCTACCAAAACTTAGCTTCAATTTACCAAGCTTTAGGTGACTTTGAGCAAGCCAAGGAGTATCAGCAACGTCCTCTAGATATCCAACTGGACACGCTCGGCCCACAACGTTTGCCATGCTGCTGGAGAAGCTGTTGTGAATGAGGCGAAGAATGATATGAAGAGATTGAGAAGGGTGATATTCACCGAGACAAAAAGCCGAGGCTGATCGCGTCACAACCTTCAAGGTCTGCATTATTTCTTATGCTATATGAACTCAGAATTCAATAATTGTTTTATTATTCTTTATTCTTAATTATTTTACTTTTCATTCAGAATTATTTTCCCGGCAGGGTTTCAGAATATGAACGCATCGCCTAGAATGCGGCATCCGTGAATTTTTCATGCGCACCGGCGGCAAATTATTCAAACTTTGTTTGAGAAAAGGGCGTGTGACAAGAAAAGAAATGGCCAAAGAGCGACTATAAGCGTGGTTTGCTGTAAAATGTTTTACGTATTCTTGTATTCGTTTCGTTCATTTTTTAGCGCTGTTTCGTTTTCGGATAGCCGTGAACTCTTTAGTTATTATTATTATTTTTTTTACGATTTCCCGTGGTTTGTAATATTGTGCCCAATCGGAAACAGCATCTCCTGAGTTCTTTTCGTGAGTTCGTTCACGACAGGTTTTGTCTCGCCAACTTGTCTGGCTCGTGCACCAAAGAAATGCAGGCAGTCAGGAACCTATCAGTTTGATATAAACTCCTTATTTCAAAATATACTGTCTACCCGAAAACTAAAACATGCAATTAAACGTATGTAAGGGTATTTTAAAGACGCTTTTCCAAAAATATAAACTTGAGCTTACAACAGGTATTCAACCTTGCATCGATCACACCTATCGTGATATAATATTCCAACTCTCTTATTTTGTCAAATGCAGCGAACTCTTCCGGAGCTGAATCCTATCAACCATATCCAAGTTTAGAAAGAGAAAGAAAATTTTGCCATTACTTAGCTTGTTTACGTCCTCCACAAAACGTGAAATTAGGCATTTTCACGTGGTAATCGTGCAGTGATGGCAAAGAAATGTACAAAAAAGCGTGATGCACGTGCACAGTTGTTGTTTTGCCTTGTCAAGCTGAGTATAGCTAAATGTCGTGGGTCGTGGGTGTGGGTGTGGGTAAATGTCGTGGATAAAAAATGTATAGAAAAAAAATGATAAAGTAAAATTAATTGAAAAAACGAAATAAATAGAGGAAAGTTGTAAAATATTTATTAAACGAAAATCTCCAACTCCTTGATTGCCCTTTTCGTCATGGCTTTTTCTTCGTCCTCTTCCAAATATTTCCTAAGCCACGTCGGACTTAGCTTCCCTTTCACACCATCACTGTATAAAAGACATTACATGTTGCCGATGAAGATTTTTCCATGCCTGAGCTATCGCCGCGAAGTAAACGAAACAGACGTAAATTATACGTGCAATTAAATTTGCAGAAAGTATGGGATCGACAGCCCTGACTCACTGAATGGAAGTAGCTGTTAACTATTAATCTTTATTCGATCCACAATTCCATTGATCAGCGGAGATTTTTTAACACGATGGAATGCGATCACCGTGGGAAAGGGGAGGGAAAAGGACAATTTTGAGGTATTTCATAATTTTGGATAGAAGTCCTTCTTAAAGAAGTTTCAGGCTAGCTAATAGCTTACGAAGGACCACCCTCATCCTCAACCTTTCAGTTAAGGCGAGACGGTATGTAAATGTTATTGCCGTACGTAAATGTAATTTTCTCGATTTTTTTTGTTGTTGTTTTGTTTTGTGTACAAAATCTTTGCTGTAACGATTCTAAATATCATTCCTTTAACTGACAGGACGCTTCAGTCACGAATGTTGACTTTTTTGGGAGGGAAGCAGTTCAGTCTCCAGTTTTCTATAGCCTGCTTCAGGTAAACATAGTGTACAGAGTTTCTTTTATTTTAGTGTCCGTTTTTACTAAAGGATTCGCTTATTTGCTTTGCTGGCCTCGGGAAAGGGGAATAGGACTGGCATGTACGCGGAGATTTTCGTTTCATGAATTTTACAACTTTTTGCCTTTTAATTTTTTTTTTGGAAAACTTTTTCTTACCCACGATATTTACCCACACCCACACCCATGACCCACGACCTATACCCACTACCCACTACCCACGACCCACGACATTTAGCTACACTCTCGGTAAGAAACAAAATTTAACCGGTGCAAATTGGAATGTTCCTACTGATAGCATCCGAAAGGTTTTTCCGACTCATCGGTAGTTCCTTTGGTTCTGGCTAGGGAAGCTAGAAAATGAAAGTTCCCCTTGCACACACAACCTTGGTGAACGATCCGGCGGACAAGTATGCCGAGACAATAGCCGTCGTGTACGAACATACAAAAAGAACTAAGGAGATGCTGTTCGCCGATTGGGCAAAATAAAACAAAGCATTTTTTGTGCCCAATCAAGAGCCAGCATTCGCTTGACCGTTTGGAAATGGTTCGGTTAGAGTCGGTACCCAGGGGCTCTTTCTCCCGTGCATGAAAACTTTCGTCGCGCCTTTTCTCCCGGCCCGAATGACTGCCCCTGGGTCTCCGAGGATGTTATTTCGTCAAACAGTGTTTTTTTTTGGCCAAATAATATCTCCAAGGTAGCCACTATACATCCTTTATTACCCTCGGGACCAAGGCAAATTTCCCCCGAACAGAGGTTGAGCTGGAGTTTGTGAATAATTAACCAACAAATAATACATTTTTCTTTTATTGTGCCTCAGAATCTGCTGCAGTCATAATTTCAAGCAGCCAGAAGGTGCAAAAAAATTATGCCATAATTATGTCTGTGATGTTGCGTGTTGAATTCTCATAAGTTTAGTACGTCGATTTTTGTGAGATAGTTCATGCTTTAAAATCTGAAGCCATTTTGACCAGAGAACAATGAAACTTATCAACCCTTTTCGTGGTTAGTCGCTTTTTGAGTACTTGCAATATACTGTTTAGTCTTTACTACGAGATACAGTAATGATAACACAAAATGTTACCATAAGCAATGCATAGGAATGTAAAATACAAAAACGGAACAAAATTTTAATCCTGGATTAACGCTAATTGACATTTCAGGAACCGGGCCCGGAATTAAAATTTTGCAAAACCCTGGGTTATTTTAAACCAGCTCTGGCAACTCGGCCTCTATCGATCTCAGTCAACAATTAAATTATGTCGCAACCTAAAACCCGAGGGGACGCCCTTATTTGGCCTTGGCGGGTTTGTGCCGCTTAACCCTATTTCTCTTTCGTAAGTGGTCGTCGCCATTTTTGACGGTCGATGCCACCCTTGTAACCAAGCCTTTAGTCATGATGGATGTAATAAACTCCCTGGATTAAGTTACAATAAGGCAAATAATACGTTTTTGAATAGTCTTAGAAAGAACGAGGATGAAGCCCAAGTTGAATTTACGTGAAAACTTATAGAAAGGGCTAAAACCACCTGTTATTGATGCAACAGTTAAGAAAGACAGTTTGCTAGTGTATGTACTTAATTGTTTCGGAATTTTGGCGGGTCGGTGTGGCAGTGTGGTGCTAATGGAGAGAGATAAGGATACAAAAGGTCTGGGTTCGAGGTTCAGGTTCGACCCTGGGTTGCGATTTAGTTTCTTTTTAACAGAAAAACTTTCAATAACGGGTCAAAAATTTTCTAGGTGTCTTAAAAATGGCAGCGACGGTTTACGAAAGGGACAACTGCGCCGCTGAACAGGGTATGGCTTTCAGGGTTCTGAGTCTTAAAAAGGGTATGCAATTTCACCTATTGTTTACCATTTGCAAGACGTTTCCGGAAAATCCGGTCGCAAAGTAAATGGAAGACGACCTTTTCATGTTGCTCGGGCGGGAAATTTCCGGGAGCTACGAAACATGTAAATGTTAAAAAATGGAAATTCGTAATAGCATATTCAGGCTTTTTCCGCTATTTTTCGGTAAAAAAAGAACTGTTTGTACAAATGGTAAACACGATTCCGGGATGAAGGTTATCACTTCTGAATTTTGCCTTCCATTTTCCCTGACCGGTTTGCCCATGTAAATGGTAAACAATCACTATTTAGTGTCTTGAAAATGTTTTTTTTTTGGACTGAAAGCGTTAAAAAGAGTGTGAAGGTTCACAATGTGCGGTCTACATGAGTGGTATATGTAATGTAATTTAAAAAAAACTCTAATTCCATGATGTTAGTTTAAAAAACATAATTTCTTGTGCAAAACGAAATGAATCAGGGTCATGAAATAAGGTCTCTTGTCTTAAAAGGGGTGGCTCCCCCCCCCACCAGCTGAAACCGTAGTCTTTTGATCATTGGAGAGAGTATGTTAAACTTACACTTTAAGTTTTGTTTATATTTCCGTTCTTTTCTTTGTAATTACTGTTTACATGTAATCATAGTTAATTATGAATGCCTCTATAGGTTTATAAATTCGAACTTATTTTCAAATTATTTTGTAACTGACGAAAATGTAACGCGTACAATTAAAAAGTGTTGTGATCGTTTTAAAAATCGAGTATTAATGTAACAATTCCAACCAGGATGCAAATGTCATATAGTCCTTAAAGCCCAGCGTTGCGGGACAATCCGGATGATTCGGGCGATTACAATCACCTATATAGCCAGTTCCAGGCTCCAAGATAGTCGGGTCCGCGAAATTGAGAAAGCGCGATCGAGAGCCTGGAACAGGCAATTGAAGTCTTCCTTTAGTCTGCTTTTCATATATTCGTCTGGATCGTCTCGATTGATAGAATCGATGCCAGTTTTTTTTTCTTTTTTGCGATATTAAATTCTGGTGCTGTAACTTTCTTCTTTAAGGTGACTCCGTCATTAATACAGGTGCATTGATGTTATGACCAGCTTTTTTGTTTTTAATGCGATGGCTGAGGAACTTGTTGTCATTCAGGAATAATCTGAAATATTCCGATTTCATTGCTCGTAGATATTTTATATAGCCCTACTTTCCAAAGAAAATCGCTTCTACAATAAAAAAATATTGCTGATATTTTTGACTGAAAGTTCTCGTATCGTCTTTGATTGACATAATAAATATAAAAAAACGGCTGAAGTAAACTTAAGTCAACTAAAAAAAATGACTATAAACCCCTGAAGTCAACTTTGTTGTCAGAAATAATTATTTACATCGACTGTTTTGACTTGTGGTACAACATGTACGACAAATTACAACCAAGCGAGTTATTTTCCTGTGGTCTTCTTAAGTAAAACGAGGAGTTAAATTCTCCAAAGAAAACATAGGTGGTACCAACTCGACGCCAAATATCGACGAACATATGTTTAGGGAATAAATCGGATGCTTACAAAATAAATATACACCAAAAACTTCGGATCATAACGTTCTTACATAATCCTCAACCTATTACGTTAGCCCTAAGCTTCGCATTCCGGTAATTGTTCATCTTACGGGCGAACTCTAGGTTGCAGTCATTGGTTTCCAATTAGACCGCACAACAAACTGTATTTATCCAGGGGCGGAGTGGCAG
>NC_133201.1:37829992-37927492 GCF_958299795.1 Porites lutea
TGCCCATGAAAGTTTTATTTGAGAGGGAGGGAGGTTTTTTTTCACAAGTCGCATTCCACAGGTTACTTTCATACTGATGGGTACAATGTAACTAAGCCAAATTAATAGTATACACTAATACACTATCTAAAACCAAATTTTGGTTATTATTATTTAGAGCTACAGAGGAGAGCTTTTATCTGTCTTCATGATTGTGCAGTATGGTGGCCTAGAGCTGCCATAGGGATTTTGTTATATTTTCAGCTTTTTCCTTTATATAAATGGTTTTAGTTATTTCATTTTGTTTATTTTATTTATTTTATTCATTTTATTCTATTTTTTATTTTCATTTCATTTCATTTCGTTTTCAAAACTATTTAAAATGAAAATGAAAGGAAATCAAAACCTTTTGTGTTATGAAATTAATCTCAAAGCGAAGTCAATTGAAAGTAAATGAAATTAAAACAAATTGAAAAATTTTTGACGGTGGCCTAAAACTGCCATAGACCAAGATGCCTTGTGGGCTTGACCTTGTGACAAGTCAACATGGCGGACAGAAGAAAGAAATCTTGGGGCACATTTAAGAACGAGATGAAAGCAAAGAGGTATAAAACTGGAGATGGCGGTGCGCAGAAAAACGAAAAAGGCAACATTCTTGAAAGACAAGAATTGGTAGTGCAGAGACTGAGCTCACAAGTATCCGGCAAAGCCCAAAAGTATACTAGGGTAGGGCCTCGCGAGTTCGTGCAGTACGATGAGGATGAACTCTCCATTGAAGGGATCAAAGCGGCTTGTGAGAAACATTTCTCACCCTCATTGGAACGCAAACGATTGTCCTGTGATGTTTTGGCCGGTGAGCAGGGGCCATCTTGTCACTCAATGAGGCACATTCCCGATTTAAAGGTGATCCACGTATGATTTATCAAGTCATCGAGCACACCAGACAGACACCTTTCATTTTCATTTTCATTTTAAATAGTTTTGAAAACGAAATGAAATGAAATGAAAATAAAAAATAGAATAAAATGAAGAAAATAAAATAAAATAAACAAAATGAAATAACTAAAACCATTCATATAAAGGAAAAAAGCTGAAAATATAACAAAATCCCTATGGCACCTCTAGGCCACCATAGTGCAGTGACCTATACTTTGATCTGTGGAATATGACTAAACCAAAAGACCTGAAAAAAAAAACAAACAAACAAACAAAAGAAACAAAACTGCTCCTATTTTAAAAAAAGAGATTAGTTACAAGTACTTGCAACGAAGCACTTGGAAAAAGAGAGGGATGGGAGAGAGAGGGAAAGGAGGGCTCTAGTTTTCCCTCACCCCCATCCCCTGACAGCTAGCTTAAACTCGTAGTTGGATACATGGAAGTTCTGAATAATCACTCTAGTATGTTACATTTTTATTTTGGGCAGAATCAATGAATTAGTTAATCAATTAACTACTTAGTTTTTTAATAAAAAAACTCTATTTTAAAGGATTCAGTGCTAGGCTTGATTGACTTGAAATTTTTACTGACAACAAAAGAAATCAATTATGCTTATGGTATACACAACTACGATGTAAGCTGGTTCACTTTTAAGCAAAACATAACGGGGTTACATGTATCTTTAGCGTTGAAGCCTTTTGCACCAAAATATCACTCAAAAGTCATTACCTTTAGCCTGTGTGAGCAGTGTGTGAGCTGTTGGGGTATGTGCAAAAAATAACAGGAGGGGATGAAAAGTGGAACATGCCGACCCTACAAAATTATTAATCTTGACCTTCTTTGGGAAGATATTCTGTTAAATGGTGTAGACCATTAGCTATCCATTAGTTTTAGCTGATGAGGTGATCTTCCATAAAAAAAAAAATTCAAAAAGTGTCAAATGTTTTTAAAAAACAGGTATTTTGGGTGACCCTCACCTAAAACGTCTGTTTTTTAAAACATTTGACACTTATTGACATTTTTTTATGGAATATCAACTCATCAGCTACATAAGTACAAGTGTCACTCATCCCTGACAGTTTTTCCATTCACGATTCAAAGTAATAATTATCCTGTTTGAATTTGTGTTTTATCAGGCAGGGACAAAATGACATTGATTTCTACTGTTTCCCATTCTGTGCATTAGTGGAGTATGTAGAAGGGACTTCAGCTGTGCGGCCATACACATTCATACTGTTTAAAGAACTTGCTCTGAAAATGGTTGAAGAAAATAAATACAGTACACAAAATCCTACCCTCTTCCCCATTCCATGAATTTCTCATTCTCTTCCATCTCTTTGCGTTCCTCGTCTCGTCTCTTAATTCTGTCCATTTTGATGTCCTTTTTCCTTCCCATCTTATCACGGTACACTGTTTCTGAACCCTTCCCAGATAGAGAGGGATCCATCTTGGAAAACATCTCTGCTTCCTGCACTCTTTTCCTTTCATTGTCTATCTTCAGGTCACTAGCAGTGAGCAGACCAGCCTTCTGTCCTGTACATTTGGGTAAAAAAACATGAACATGGACATTACAACAATAGAAACTCAATACTAAGTGCTTGTTACTGTACTGTTTGAACAGTTTATTATATTATTATCAAAATGAGAAAACCAGAGACAACAGCCTTCCTTTGTAGGAAGTTGTAGATGTAATGTTGGAGTATCAAGTTGTTGACCTGCTTTGCAGTCTTTAAACTTAATGAACTTCACGAGATTTTTAGAATTTTTACTCAAAAGGTGTTCCTAGCAAGAATCTGTTCATCATCATTTTATTATTAGAAAACTCCAAGGCAAATTTTGCCCAATTTAATTTCTAATATTGTAATAATTCAGAAATACAAGCAGAGTTGTCCAAACTAAAAAATCGTAAAATCTTACAATTGTTTGCGATTCGCTATGCCAAAGAATAAAATGACTCAAAAAGTTGTGAAAAGGTATAATCGTAATAAGAAAGTATAGCTGTAAAATGTTATATCAGTACAGGTAGGTGAAACCTTCAGGGTGGGGATGACTTTTAATAGACAAAACAAGGATTTCTCCTTTCAATTTGCCTGGTATTAGCTTGTGAACCAAAGGGAGAATAAATTCATTCTACATTAGGAGTCACTTAAGACCTTGTTCCATGCACCCCTCCACTGTCCAATAATACTCTGCACACTTACCACTTGCCATTGTGTCCTCAGATCCTGACTTTCTAATGTCACTTGATTTATTTCCTCTTTCAGGTCTGTTTTGTCTTCTTGGAGGTGACTGATCTGAATCACTGTTGCCATGCTTCCTTGGAGGTGATTCAAAGTCACTGTTTGTTCTTTTTCGAGCTAGTGAATGATCAGTGCCTCTATTTATTCTTGACCGAGGAGGGGAAAGGTCAGGAGCGTCACTCTGAGCTCTCCTTGCAGAGGAGTCTCTATGTGATCTTGACCGAGGAGGGGAAACGTCAGGAGAATCATTTCTTACTCTCCCTACAGTAGAGTCTCTTTTTCTTCCTGATCGGGGAGGGGAGCGGTCAACAGAGTCATTTCGAACCCTCCTGCCACCAGAGTCTCTATTTGATCCTAATCTTGGAGGGGAAAGATCAGGAGAGTCATTTCGAACCCTTCCTACAGTAGAGCCAGTATTAGGTCCTGACCGGAGAGGGGATAAGTCAGGAGAGTCATTATGGATTCTTGATGTAGTAGATCTGTCATGAACATGTAACTGATTTTGTGCTTCCTCTGGAATTGAGTCACCAGAATCATGTCTTCCTCTAGATCTTGGTGGGCTGTTATCAGCTTCTATCCTCCTACATCTGTTCCTCAGAGGTGATTGATCAGGGCTATTAGCCATCAAACCACCACGTGGTGACAAATCTGGTGTGTCCTGCCTTCGCCTTCTCGTTATTCTTGGAGGTGAATGGTCACTGTCGTAATTCGATTTCTCTCCGGCCTCTTTAGATGGTGATGGTTGCGTATTTTTGTTGATCGGCGCCCACTTATTTCTCTGATCTTCTTCGCGTTTTTTGAAAGTCTCAAGGGAGATTTTAGTAACGCCATCGTCCTCATAAACCGCTGGTGCCTCATCGGCATCAACTTCAAATTCGTTCATTTCATTCTCTTCATGGTTCACTTTTACGTCTTCAAGTGTTATATCATCATCCACGAGGATGGATGTTGGACGTTTTGAAGCTACTTTAGAGATCTTCCTCTTCTTTTTCTTTTTTCCACTATCGGAATTTGACAAATAACGTTTCAGATATTCCTGCTTCGAAATAGCCGCCATCTTGAAATCTACAGAGCATGAGGACTTCTGCGCATAATCTTACTTCAGATTCCACTGAAGTATCACAGGCGCATGATCATCTGAATAAAATTTCAAAACATGGCGGATTGGGAAGAGATAAAACGATTAGCAGCTGATTTTCAACGTGCTCAGCTTAGCAGCACGGCACATAAGCTTTCTGAAAGAAACTGTATCGAGATAGTTCAGAAATTGATCAGTCTAGGGCTCGTGGAAGTGATATATACAACAGATGGAAAAGAATATTTGACCCCACAGCAACTTGAAAGAGAGATCAAAGACGAACTCTTTGTGCACGGCGGTATTAAAATGTTATAAACTGATCTTTCGTTTGTCGGTACGATCTGAAAAGACGCAATAGTGTTTTTTTTTTATTCATCTTTTGTTAACAGGGAGAGTCAATTTGGTGGATTTACAACAGGTAAGAAAGTATGTGTTACCACGTGAATTCTCTGAAGTGATGACGTGTTTTTAAAACTCGCATAATATCTTATTTTCAATAAGGAAAAGTGTGTTTTATATATATTTCATATTAGAATTTGATTGATCTGTTGTTTTTATTTCGTTTCTAGTCACACACGCTAATAAAAGTGACAGTTTACGTGCCACCTATCCGGGTGGGGAGGGGGAGTTGAGGGGGAGGGGGTCCCCGGTTTCAAACACCCTTGCATGATTTATTCTATTAAATCCTTATTCTGCTTTTTAATCATATGATTTTTAAATATGCTCTTACATGCAGTCATCTCTTAGTACAATTAATTAATATGAATCCATCATTTTATATGAAAACATGACCGGTTCTAGTTGGAGTGTTTTGATAGCTCAGTTGGTCAGAAAAATACTGTAAGTTAGTATTGTAGGGTTGTGGGTTCAAATTCTGTTCAGGCCTTTTCACAACTATTCACATGTAAGCTGTGTTTATAACTGAGAGTCTTTCCTCTCAGAGATTCCATCTCTGTCAACTGAAATTTAAGGGAGGTTTGTGGCGCAAGTCACAAGGGGGTGCAGTGGTATGTTCCCTTGGCTAGAAAATTTAAGATATGTGCCTCAAAGATGCCATTTCCTGCATTTTGAGATCACAGTCAATGGAAATTTTGGAGATTATTTTTGACAGGCAGTGGAAGCTAATGCCTATTGGTCCCTATCACATCAGTGCATTAACTTGCCCAAAATTATCGCAGGCTCATGCTCAGATACCAAAAGGGTAAAAAAGAAAAATTTTATCTGTAGGTCCTATGAAGGTAAAATTCCAACAACTATCATGACCTTGAAACATCATTATAAGACAAAAAATAGCAACTAACAACATCAAGATCCATCCTTGAATCATGGCTGTCTTTTTTAATCCAATGCCCCTCACTTCGCAGGTCCACATATGCTGTGGACTTTGTAAATGTAAGAGTCATCCATGAATATAACTGTGGCTTTCATTCTTACTTAAGTCAGCCAATGGCTTATTTGGATTTTTTCTCATCAGATTATTGGTGTGGACCTAAGTCATATTGAAAACAAAGTCAGTGATATTGTGAAACATGACAAGAACCTTATTGTTGTCCAAGGAGAACTAATTGACAAGTAAGAAGAATGCATTATGTTTACTAAAAACTAAAGGAAATGTTAAATGCCATAAGCACATTCCAATTCCTTCTGTGTTGGAGGGGTACTGTATGTGCCAGCCAGATCTTTAACTTTCAACCCCTTTTTAGCACAAAATTACATTCCATACTAGACCTACACTGTAGTCCAATTTTGATACCCTGTTCGAGAGTACTTTCATTCCAAGCTTTTTTATATTTGGAATGTTATACATTGTTCTAGGAAACCTGTTAAATCTGATAGACCATTCTAGATCACGAGTACTTAAATCACAACCCTGTTGATGGTATATAGTAGTATTTGGTATTAGAGGGGAAGTAATGTTTTTTATTAACTAATTTAAATGATGTTATAAAAAACATCATGTGACCATCCACCAAAAGCAAGTGAAGTGATCCTTTTGCTGTGTCATGATTTTAGCCTGATTTCAATAAATGCATTGAATCTTGCTGACCACCTAGTGCTTCACTGTGGTTGATCTGGCGAACTCCAGTGCCTAACGCCATGCATCTACAACACTGTGAACGCGACATTCTGGGAGTGATTATTATAATAACTAGTTAGAGGGATAATCTGTAGGTACACTACTCAAAAATGTGGATATCAGCAGGGTTCTCATTAAGTGCCGGCAGTGGGCTAAAAAACTGGCTACTTGGAGGTTTGAGCCCTCTATGTTTTGGGTAAATAGGGTAAAGTGAGAGAGTGAAAGCCTGAAATTGCCTTCAGCACTCAGTTACCAAGCCGCTTACTTTTACATCCTAGCTGTCTAATTTAAAACTTAATGAGAACCCTGTTATCAGACATGTATGATTGTTTAAGGTCAGACTTTTGCTGGTATAGAGATGAACAAAACCTAATGTTGCCCAATAGGATGTCTGAGGACATGTCCACCACGTTTGAAAACAAATTTAGCTCTGAAACACTATTTACATGTAGAATATTTTTACTTAAAATATTTCTTGAAAAGAATTAATCTGGTTGGATTGGAAATAATTCTTTCATAGAAATTTTTAAAAAAAAATTAATTTTGTTTGTAATCTAAGCAAAGGCAAGTGCCTCATTTGCCTTTCACTAGCTATCCCCTAGTGAGTTTGTACTTTTATTGGTATATGTGATAAAATGGAAATTTTTTCTTGTGATGTTAGTAACTACTTGGACCAAGTTGCAGAGGAGATCAATGACACTCTTCAAGAGTCTGGACAAGTGGTTATTTCAGAGCTCAGCAAAACATTTTCATTTGCAACTGATTTCCTTCTGGAGGTACATGTCGAACATTACTTAGATTAATGTTTGGGTTATATCTACCTAACAAAAAAGTAATGTACTGTAATTTCTAACATTTTTCAATAATTTTGATAATTGTATATTTTATTAATATTTATACCACACACATGTACTGACATTTTACCGACATGTTAGCATCAGCAGTGTCTTATAATTACCCAATGAGTTAGGGCTTTGGTTTCCTGTAATAATGCGTAAGAACTCTTTTTGGGGCTTCTTCTCTTTCTTTTGGGCAAAATTTTTTCCTCTCTACTGTAGCAATAAATTTAAGAAAATCTCCTGTGGAGAATTTTCTACATTTTAAACTAATCTAATAGGATATCACTTAGACTTGCCACGTACAAATCAACTGCATGATCGCCCTGAAGGTGCAAGGGATGCTAGCAAAGTGAGCAAAAGCAAGCGATGAAGACGAGCGATGCAGTCGCAACTGACCACCCAACCAGCAGAAACCGGAAATGGGCTTTGAGAAAGTCTAGATACAACTGCACAGTATCTGTGAATTGTACCATCCCCACAGTACATTGTTTTCCCCACAAATTTGTTTCAACTTTAGCATTCAATTTCTTGAGGGTTGATTGTTAGTCCCAAGAGAGATTGACAGTGATACTTAATAAAAATTAATTGCATGGAAACAAATTGAATTGTGGGGAGCATGCAAGTTGCAAACATGACTTTTGGAAACTGAACACTTGTACTGTGCTTGCTGTTAGCACTGTGATAGCTCTATTTATTTTTTGCTACCAGAACTTATTGATTATGGGGTTTTTTTAGAAGTTTGGTGTTTATCTACACATTTGTGATAAATTGATTAATGGGAAAAGAGCACTTCTGTTACAGATGTGTCTGACAGTCTTCCTTTAAATACATTTGCTTGTTTTTTCTTCTAAGGTTGTTGAGGCCCGGTTGGGAACAATCATCCATGGTCAACTTGATCAGCTTGAGAGAGGTGTCCTGTTTACTGAAGCATTTGTGGCTAGGCAGATGGCTTGCATCAGAGGAGTATTCAGTGCTGTCACAAAGTACTTATTACTATCTACTTATAGATTTTGTCTTGTTATGTTTACCTACAAAATCTGTGACTCTTGGTTGACTGTACTGGTATTGTAATGTAAAGGGTTTATTACTGCTACATGTAGTTGCCATTGCCTCCTAACCTGGAGTAGTCAATCAATGAAAATTGGTATCAATTTATCAATAAAAATCAGTAAATCTGATCAATCAATCAGTAGAAATCAATGACACACTCATTTTGTTTATCAAGATATTTTGAGTTTACTGATTCCTCAAGTTATATTGAGATCTCCTCATCTGTTCATCCAAAAATGAAAACAGATTTCATGTAAGCAGTGAATTTGTTGTCAGTTGGGTTGCAATTGAGAGTCAAAGGGTCAAACAATTATCACTTTTTAAAAAAAAAATTAAAAAAAGTCTTATCCTTTCATTGAAACTAGGTTTAAAATCTTCTTGTGATGGCCAGGTTTTTTAGGCACCCAGTTTTTAACGATTTAGACCTGACCCCTTTCAAAATAACATTATTGTAGTAGTTCTGGGCGTAGCTACATCCTGGAGTAGCCAAAAGAGAAAAATTGAAATCGATAAGTTATTGTTATCAATTGATAATGGAAAACAGTGAAATCTTTTAACCTGAATTTCAGACATCCCTTCGACTTGAGGGAATGTCTGACAACAGGCTAGGAAATCTTTATCTAAGGTTGTATTTCTCCTGATACTTGCCTGGGAGAAATGAATGTAATAATTAACCCAACTGTTTTTTAATTATGCACAAAATAAAGGGTTTTAGAGAGAAACTAGTGTCTGTAGTTTCCACATTTCTCATTTTCATGTTTGTTGAGTAGTTGTTACTCGTGGATGTGTTTTCTCAGCTTTACTATCTAAGGTAACTTATGCCAAAAAAGAACTTTGGGGGTTTTCCATTATAAATCGTACTTAAAATCATGAAAAATCAATATCGATTTTACACAGCAATTATTATTTAATTCATCAATTTTCACCGATTTCCGTTATGAATCGTTAAAAATCACTTGATTGCTACCGATTTTTATCGATTGACTGACCCTGGGCTTTAAAACGGCTCATGTGGTATTGTAAACAAGCCAGGTTCATTTTAAAATGCTGATCAATGAGGGTATTTGGTACAAATCAGTGAAGTAGGCAGATGCAAAAAGCCACAAATGCCTTTAGATTTCATGTCAAACTCTCCCATTGGTTAACAAGAAAATACAACGTGATTTGGAACAAGAAACTACCAAGAAGTCTCTGGAATGTAAAATAACAACTGTAAACTCTGCTGGATATCATATCATGATGGCATGGGCGACAAGTACAGTGTGGATATTATGGCATGATCAAAGCAAGACCCATGCATGCATATACAGTCAACTCCCAATAATTCTAGGGAGATCAAAAAAAGTTCGAGTTGTCGGGCAGTCAAGTTTTTGGGAGTTTGAAGTAAATAAGCGAATGGATGGGTAGGGAGTTCAAGTATCATGCACACTTCACCTTAAGGGCAGCAAGAGATATAGATTGATGTTTTGAAAAAGGAATTAATTATTGAGCAACAAAGCTTGGTTAATATAAAACAGGGATGGACGCTAAATTTGAGCTGGAGTGAGATAAAAGTAGAGACAAAGAATTGACATGGTTGTTTTGAATTAAATTCAGTGTCTCATGCAGACTACGGTACACTTATTTTTCCTGACTTGTCAGGCACTGTAAAACATGGTTTGAGTTATCAAAGGTAAATTGTATAGAAATGGTCTGAAGGGAAAAAAATTCCTTCAAGTTAGCAGGAGGTTCAAGTTATCAAGGGTGAAATTACACTAAATGTATGTAGGAAATACAAGTGAAATCAACTTTGTTTCAAATTAGCGAGAGGTTCGATTTATTGGGAGTCAACTGTAGTTATAGAAAGAGCACAGCAGGCTTTACAAAATCCCCAAGTTAGGTGTAATGTTAGGGAAATATTAAACAAGGTAAAGCCATTCATAAACTTAAAAATGTTTTAGGGAATGTATGGATTACCAGTCATCTGTCCAGACATTATTCAGCAAATCTTACTGCACAATAAAAAAAATGACATCTTCACAAACTGAATTTGATTTTTTCCAGACCCACTCCATTGTCTAGTTTAATGACGCAGTATGCATTTCAAGAAAAGCTTATTTACAGTAAGTTGGTTTATCTCTTGAATAGTTATACAGAACTACAGTTAACCTGGCGTTTGATGATGCCTTGTTTTTTTTTATAGTTATGTTGTTGTAAAACCTGAAGGTCATTCTTTTTAATTATAGATTACACACTATTGTGTACAGAAGTCATTTTAATAGCCCTCATGCATCCATCTTAAATGTCAGACTAGCTAATTTCACCAGCAATCTGCATTTTTTGTTATCTGCAAAATTTTACATGAATGAATTCCCAAGTGCCTCTAAACTTTAAAGGATACAAGTACACAAAGGCGTTGAATTGCATTTGCTCATCTCAAGAAAAATGCATTAGGAATAATTTACCGTAGTTAAGGAGACTAAGAGACCGCATGTCAAGCAAGGCCTGGTAGGTGTGTACATTAACAGGTGTAGCATAAACTTCTAGGTCAAAGTTTATTGTTAGTTTTAATAACAAGAGTTTAAACTATTTTAAACCTTAATTGTATTGAGACTTTAAAGCTTGCAGTCAGTTTTTGATACCTTGTCTCTTTGTTATTAGTTTCTTAAGTGGAGATTAATTTCTTGGAGTTTATTTTTTGTTATAGCTGATATTGACCAGTTGTGTGCTGAAGGTCGCATATCAGGCAGTATCCAAGGACGGCAGGACAAGGCTGTGTTTGTTCCTGATATTTACTCCAAAACACAGACATCTTGGATAGATGACTTTTTTAAACAGAATGGTTATATTGGTAAGAAACGTACAGTGCTACTTAGTTAGGAAGAGCAAAGAAAGGATAGATTGATTTAACAAACATGCATTTACATGATTGTATTAATGTACTGGTAACATAATTATTATTACATTTTTTTTTCATTTACTTAATTCAATCACACTGAAATAGATTATAAAGAAAATACATTATGCAGATCTCAGAGGCTATGTGGATGACATTCCGCTCAATCTGCTTACATTGTAAATCTTCACATAATCAGCCTCAAGTTGAATAATTTTTAACTGTCATGCATCCATGAATGCTAAAAGTGAATTCTATGTTCTCTTCTTGAGAAAACTCTAGTGCTAAAAAATAAGTCTGCGGTGAGGCGAGATCTTCCAGGACTATGAAATCTGTCTGTAATGTAACAAGAGAGTATCGTGTTTGCATTTTCAGAGTATGATGCACTGTCACGGCTGGGCATTACTGATGGGAGACAGTTTCTAAAGAAAAGATTTCAAAAGTCAAAGGTCCAGTTTCTTCCCACCTGCTGTGTTGGGGAGTCATTACAGGATCAAGTGGAAGCTGCTATAGATGAGGCCCTCTCTACTGCGGAGTGGGTGGATATACTGGTGAGGTTTACTTAGGTAGTAACCATGGCAACACATAAATTGTAGGCTCGATTACCAGCTGTTGTTTAGGAGATACAGTTGTAAGCCTACACCCCTTCCCTTCTCAGGAAGTAACATTGGAATATTACAGACACTATAATAGTACCGTACCTCTAAGTAAGGGTGGTCCATTCAGCAATATGGCTGGTATCCACAGAGGCTCTCTGAATCATGAACGAGGCTGTCCATTAATTTTAATTAATGCATTTGCGGTGATTTAAGAGAATTACTCACATTTTTTAAATGAAAATAATTATTTCTCGAGAAGGTAAAGTTGTGGTGGTGATGTGCAAAAGAAAAATGCTCTTTTTGATGTGTTAACGCAGAAAACAAGCGTTTGCTATGTGTGCGCTTTGGTTTGATTCCTGCTCACAGTCTGTACTAAAGCTTTACTGTGAGGGGCAATTTTTTAATTTTGCAAGATCAAGTGTCTTTATTGTGTTAAAGACAAGTAAAGCTTAGGTAAAGATGAAAAAAGAATAGTATCTGCATAATTTGAATGTCTTTTACTACAGTTAACAGTAGTCAGGCATGGGGGATTGGGAGAGATTTTAGAGAGCTTCATTGCAGGTTACAAGTCTGTTATTTTACTTGCATAATGCCTTTGATTGGCAACTGAATCCCCATTTGCTTTTCTATCAGCCTCTTCTTCCATCACCGTTCACTGCAGAGGATGCTGGCCAGCTATTACAGAGTTGCCTTAAGGCTGCTGGTCGCTCATCTGCTCATGTATTCTGTGACAGTATTGTGGTCAGTGAACAATTTCTTCAAAACTGCAAAGACCCATTCCAACAGCTGATGCAAGACAAGGCCAAGACGGTTAGTGTTTATTAGAAAAAGTTTATTATTGTCCAATTCTGTCAGCAGCAATTGTCTGTTATCACAAAACCTATCTGTTTGGGTTATAGAGTGGAATTCCTACTAACCGCTACCACGCCTCAACTCCTCTTTTGGCCCTGGTGAACAGTCCATACTTGTACATTCATGTTTGTTTTTACCTCTCTACATCAGCTTCGTCCCCGCCGCTAAAGTGACATTTCTGCAAGCAAATTGTGTAGAAACGGATGTCCTTTTTTTTCATGATGATGATGATGATGATGATGAAAATTAACCCAACGCTTCCCAACGCTCACATGTCAGTAGTTATGAACTTACGCAACAGGACGGGAGAGGAAAGCGGACGACAAGCCTTGTGTGACAAGCGTGACAATAATATTGTTTGAGGAAACCTTCCGCCAAACTTCACATTACTTTAAACAGATCTTTTTGTAGAAGAGCAAACAACATCTATGTTAAGTGAATTCCCGACAAAACACGCAGGTAATAGCCCAGTTACGTTTGTCACACACAAGCGTTTTGCCGTCCTCTTCTTTCTGCCGTCCTGTTGCGTAAACTCATAAGCATATGTCTCAGGCCGAGAAAGGCACTAGTAGAGGACACCAAAAGATTATATCCGTGACTCTTAATTACTTTACCTTCAGGATTCAGTGAAGGCTCCGGCCCTGTTTTCAGAGCTCACGAGGAAAGACTTAGCCTCCTTGGGTGCATCAGGAGGAGGCTCAGACCGCCAGTCAAAGAAGGAGGAGAGGAGGAAGAAGGCAGCTGCTGGAGGTAGCAAAGGAGGAGGCGGCGGTGGAGGAGGAGGTGGCGGAAGCGGCGGGGGAGGTGGGGGCAGAGGAGGAAGAGAAAGCAAGACACAGAAGGTATTTACCATGGATTATAGTGTCTTATCATGAATTAATCTCTCTTCTGTAACACTGGACACCTTCAAATGGTGGTAACCAGTCAGTTTGGCCAAAGTCAACTCATCAACGGTTGTTAATGATACTGGATGTCCCGCCGAGAGAGGTTGTTATACTCGTCCCTTAACGTGTTCTAGTTGTATTTTCACCGGCGAACAGTCGGTTTACCCAAGAAAAAGACAAGGTGGCAAAAGCAGTAGGCAGTCCGTAAACCTCACCGTACATGTAAGTCTCTTGAAACTGTTATTCACCATTTTCACATAGACCATAACGCACCTTGTTAAACCCCCAAAATTTTGCGTAGCCATTGTTGCCAATTTCTTCTGGGTATTACAGTCATCACAAGGGAAATCAAAGACCATGGTTATGCAAAATGTTTGGGGGATAAACAAGGTGCATTATGGTCTGTGTGAAAATGGTTAATTTCCTGAAGAAACGACAGATGAAAGCAAATACAATCGCATTTAGTGGGAGTAAATTAACGAATAAGCAGAATATGACAGGTGTAAGTTATCTTAGAAATACTCTTTTATGGGCTTCTCTGTGTGTCCAATCAACTATATTCTATGTAGCGTAGTATATGGAAAATAGTATCAACTGTCAACTTCTCATGTAATTTTGACAGGTTCGTGATAAGAAGAAAGACCGAGCAAGAGAAGAAGAAGTGGAGGAATTCACGAGACCTAAACAGAGTTCCACTGAATTACCATTCATGTCTGTGGAAGAGGTTTGTTTGTTTGATATGCTACTTCATATAACTCTGTCAAGGTGAGCATGAGTTGTCAGGGGATGATGTTCGTTAACAATACAAATGAAATTGTGCAGATGAATGAGTTGCATGAAGATTTTATTTGTAATAATTGGTCCATTTGCACGCGTTATATAAAAGATCACTCGTTCAAAATGGTAAATACTCTTAAAACATAAGTACACTGTATTAGCAAGCGAGCAAGCGGCGAGTTGAAGTCTGGAAGTGGTTTGCGGCTCGATCAGAGGCTCTCTGTACGGGATGTGTTCGGTCAATCACAGATGCCACATATAACGTTCCCTTTTAGTTAAGCGATCTGAGGCACGCGATGTTTGTTGACTCGATTTTGTGCGAACAGTGCCCCGACCACATGTCTGCGACATGACACAAATCGGTCGCCGATTGTATCCTTTTCGCTGGGTAAAATTGTTGTTCTCTAAATTTCATTTTGTGTCGCAGATATCAGAAGAATTGCAAAAGAGATTTCCAAGCTGCCCAGAAGAACTCGTGGAGGAACTCGCAAATCATCTTTTTAGGTTTGTTTGCAAGATTCACAGAGAAACTGTTAGATACGTTGTATTAGTTTTTTTCCCTTTTCATGAAGTATTGTAATCTATGTAAAAGTGCCGGTCTTGGTCTTATGGTATTTTGCATTATTTTCACAAACGTCCTTTTTTCTGATAACGACGCGATGATATTAAAACGGTAACCGACTGCATAAAAAGTTTAAGGGTGACTTAACTGTGAAATACTTAGAATCTCCCAGACAAAGGACTATAGTATCTATAGGAAGCGTCCACCTTTTGTTGGCCATCTGCCCGATGACGGTATTTTCATTTTACTGCTGCGAGAATCCATTTCGCCTTTTATCCTTCATATTTAATTTAATTTTTGTTAATCCCAGCGCGGCCCTAATTTGCACAAGAAAGCAATACCCTAAAGTATTTTGGTAGTAGTAGTGCATCTGTAGTAGTAAAATGACGTCATCGTACAAATGAAATTCATGAACACTTTTGCGTTTGTCATTATAGACCGCTGACCCAGAGTTATCAGGAGGTAGCTCGGTCTGTGTTCCTGGCCACAGGCGATAAAAAACGAAAAAGCCATTCTGAAGTACAAGAAAAGGTCAATGTGTTGTGGGCAAATGCGAAGCTTTTTGATAAAGGAATCAAGTTGTTCAACGGTAGGCTAACTACCTGTTTGAAGTTCAACCAGGCGCGAATTCGCGGGGAGATAATCCACTTCCAACTTTAAAAATCCGTTTAGGTTACTTTTGTTTTATTCGCATAGGAATGAAACATAGTTTTTACATCAGACTTCATACAACTGTTCTTGGGTATGTCTGGAAAAACAGCTTAATGGCAAAGCTGAAGTGGCCTATTGGCACTTTTCTAGGTTTCTAGCTCTGTAAGTAACCACATGTCATGAACTTCCCAGAACAAATGTCATGTGATAATACTCTGGAGAACTGTTTCATTCAAATTTCGTCTTATTCCCGTGCATATGTAGTTATAATTTATGAAATGGACCTTCAGTGAGAAAACGAAACTTGAAAACTAAGGAGGTCTATTCCTTCCTATTCCGTCTGACGCGAAAGCTGAGAAATCTCGCGCACGGTTTCTCCGTTGGAAAATCAATTGGATAGTTGTCTTTTTGATAACTTACACCGGATTTTCTGATCTTTAACGTATCTTCGAGTGTTGGTGGGCCTCGTGTGTTTCGTTTTTTCTTGTTTGTTTGTTTGTTTTTAAATTACATAATATCCTTTTAAGTTCTATAAACTGTTATTTCGATAGATGATGTTCAAGTGCAGTTATGTCGTCATCTCTTGAAAACTGTGTGCACAGATATAGTAAACCAAGCTGTCAGCCTGTTAGCCGCTGAACACATGCTGACGATTAACGACGACTCAGCCCTAACAACTGAGGTATGCTGTTTGTAATCTCTGATTATGGGAGACACCGGGAGTTGATTCAAGGGCTAGTCTCTTACGCAGTTCAATCAACTTAGCGATCAATAACAAAATAACCATCCTAAGACAAATTATAAACGAACCTTATCAGCTTCCCTTGTCTCGTTTTGCATAGGCAGTGTAAAGCAATACAATTAAGACGCTTATACTACGCGTGTGTTAGGCTGCAGCGGTCTAATACTATCTACGCTGAGTTTATAGATTTTATAGCTCCTCGTAAACCGAGTATAAACTTTAAAAACCCACTCATTTCGGCTCTCAATGAATGGAAAATTCAAGGTAAAAAAAGCAAGGACCCCCTCCCTCAGAAGTCGGTCCCACTGCAAAGGGAATAGGACACGCAACGCCTTCTTGGAGATTCGTCTGCCATTTTGTCTTTTTTCGACATAGACGCGACTCATTTTTTGATTGGGCCACAGGTAGCCCAATAATTAGCTGGACTCTGTTTTGGAGAGACCTTGAGAGCGGGAACGGTAACAGTCCAGTGTCTTTAAGAGCGAACGAGAGAAGAAGGAAGGTACAAGACCTTTGGGACTGGCCTGAGAGAGGCGTCCTCCTTATTAAGAGCAAAAAGTGACTGACTGGGTAGTGATAGGGACCAATTCTATAGGGCGCTTTCTATTTCTCAGAACTGATCGGCCAGACCAGACCCGTCGTGGCAAATACGATGATTTCACTTTTAATCTAAACGCTCTGGCTACATCAGTGAAATCCTAGGTAGTGTTCACGGAGGAGAACGTTTTTCAGCAAAACTCTTGAATAAGAGCCTATTTCACTTTCAAACGGACTGGTGTGGCCGGATAGGTTTGACAAATGGAAAGCGCCCCTAGATATAGGTGTCCGCTAAAAAAACCCAGAGGAACGGGCTGAATGCAAGGACTAATTCTAAGGGTCCATTTCACAGAGAGTTAAAATTCTGCCTTGCGCATTTTGTTATATCCCTGTTATCAATGTGCCAAAGTAATTTACTGACTAAATTTATTTTTGTGCACAGGATCGCCTCAAGATAATCTCCAAACTTCCGGAAAAGATAAAACCTGAATTAGTGAAGTTGAATTCGACATTAAATGGAAAGGTTTGTATACGCTGTATGTTCCAATATAATCCCAAGGCAAGTCCTTAGTAGCTCATATACAGAGGAGCTTATTATAGGGGACTTTTTTTGCGGTCTGAATTTGGGGGACTTTGGAGGACATTTTACGATAGCGCAGGTGTGGTTACAATGTAGTATGTTACGCTTTTAGGTAATAGTAGGATTTGTAGGGATATTTGGCATAAATACCACGAACGATGTTTCGAAATTGTTATACGTAATTTCACGAGCCGTTTGGCGAGTGAAATTTGAGACAATTTTGAAATATCACGAGTGGTATTTATGCCAAATATCACGTACAAATCATGCTATTATTTGTTTATACTACTACTCACAAAGGTTTTGTAATTTTCACATGTAGGTATTTCAAATTAAGCTGAAATACCACTGCTCTAAGCCAATCAAATTGCAGAAATTTCTCATGTAGTAGTATAACAAATACTGTCGTAGATTCAGTCAAAAGGCTACCTACGTTATTTTGTATCCAGAAGAAACTTAAGACCCGTTACTCATTGTTTCGTAGGAAACAGAAGAATTCTTTAATCAGTTTGATGTTATCTGTGGTCCTGAATTCTGCGAATTCATGCTGAAGAAATTGGATAAGAAAAGAGAAAGGTGAGCGTGTGACAATCTTCAAATGAATTCTTCAAAGTCAGGATTTGAGTGAAGTAACAGAACTTATATTCCGGTCCTGATTCATTCCAAATATTTCGCTGTTTCTGAACGGCTCCTTCTCTGCCAATAATATCCTCTTTGATATGTATAATCCACTTTACATCTTACCGAACCTCATTCAATTATTGTTTTAAAAATCTGTTGTTAAATCCAGCCCCTGATCAGAAACCTGATTTTGATTTATTTAATCCCTTGTAGCCTGTGTACAGACTCCCCTCCCCTCAGTAAAAAACGGAGAAGAGCAGGTGGGGGGGGGGGGGGGGGGGCTGTGTCTACATACACAGGCTTATGGACTTGTTTCTAGTTGAATGACATGAATGACAACTCTGAGTTGACAGGGTTGTCACTAAGATTTTAAGTTGCTGGGTAGATATAAAAAGTAGGTAGGGAATCAAACAGCTAGGCATTTTGTTTGGTTCTATTTTTCTTCTATTTTCCTTTGAAAGTAGCTGGAGGCCGCGTTCATAGTAGCTGGGGGAAAATCCCCGCGTCTTAATGATAGCCCTGAACAACTTTTGTCTGTAGGTGCGTAAACTTTCAATAGGGCGGAACTGGTCTAGAGTGTTTCCGACTGAAAAAGTGTTAAATTCAGCAGATCCTGGTCAAAGACCCGATTTTGAACTACGAGTGTGTAGTTTAGTCTTAACTCTTGTCTGTTCTTAATTAAGTTTTCAATGAAGCGAACACCTTGTTGAAGCGGAACTGGTATCGAAATTGTTCTCCTAAAAAAGAGGTCACTGCGCTGTGGACAATTTTTCATCATCAATTCTAAAACTTGGTGAATAGGTACACTGCACTTTACACACTGGGATAAGCAGCACAGTCTTTAGTGTCAGCCGGGTTTCATATTAGCTCAGTGAGTTTTTTTAAAACTGTTGGATTGTCATTGCAGACAGCTGACGGTAGAGCGCCGCTGTGCTCTTCAAGAACAGCTGCGGCAAGAAAACGAGCCCGCCATGGCTCTTCATCTGGCGGCAGCGGTACTATTCCAGCATTACACGGGATGCATGTTGCACGCCCCCGGCCGGTGCGTGCCGCAGATAATAGGCTTCCTGAAAGATAAACTAACTCCTGAATCCTACGATAAATTAAACCAGTATGTGACGCTAGTCATTAAAAAACTGTCTGGGACTGAGGACACTTCGGTGAAGAATGGTCACGAAAGCGAGTTAGCTGAAGACCAGGAAGAGAAAACAACAGCGGCACAGCTTGAAGAAGGACTTGAAGAAATTAAGCGAATAGCTCTCGAGATTAAAAAGGTTAAGGAGGACACTTAATTACAATACTGTCTGTACAGATCAAAATATTAAAGCTTTATTATTAACGACGAACATTCCCCTAATTTTCTTTATTTTATTGTATTATGTTTTTATCTGCCTCGTCTAAAAGGGCAGAAAACTAGAGAGAACAGTGCGTCATTGAAACAAAAAACAGGCTGACTCGAAAGACTCAAGGCTTCTCACACTGCAAAGTTTCAGTTTAGGGCTCACTTTGGAAACCACTGTGGCCTGGGTCGACAGTACCCGCGCAAGCACTTGTAGGATTTGACGGACGCACAATACCATCACTACATTTTTCAAAGCAGAGGTAATGACAGAGGTGGAATTTATCCTGTTTGTTTTACTTTCCCTTCACTAATTTCGAGCAACTGGAAACGGAAATATGTTAAGCGAAACGAAAACACTACCATGCAATTCACAGTCTTTCTCCTCCCCGCTATCAATCCCATAAATGATCACATGATGCTTGCATACCTTCTCCATATTCCAGGCTATCAAACCTTGCAGGTGTGACCTATGTTAACACCAAAGAAATTAACATCTCAACGGGAAAGCAACATTTATTTTTGAGTTACTTTTTTCGTAATAAATTATTGCTATTGCCTCACCCTTGTAAAACGGCTCCCATAAAGAAAGGAATTATTTCGAGTAATTTTATCATGATGCAGTTGAGAGCTCTTTCGACGTTTATTCGTCTCAACTTGTTTACGCACCTATAGAAAATTCAATATCGAGTTTACTATAATTTTTATTCGAGTCGTCCTTTGGACTAAGATGGTTAAACCCTCAACTGAAGGGTTAGGCCATTTCTGAGTTGCAAAAACTCTCACTTTCGAAACGAGGCTTAGTGCAAAACCCTTCTTGTAAAATGAGTTCCCTTTTCATGAGAATAACAAATCCTTTTCATAACAATAGCTTCGCACTGAGCCTCGCTTTGAAACAGAGCCTTGGGGCAACTCTGAATGGCCCATCGGAGTGTCAAGATGTGATCCTGCGATCTGAATGAATCATAAATTTCTTCGTTATTACAATGTCCAACATTTCGTGTGGTTGGATTGGATTCTCCAATCCGCTGACTTGTGATAAGGATGGGCCAAATACCAAAGTCGAAGGCGGTAATCTGCGGCCACAAAGCGATAGAAAGGTCTGTCTAAACTTCTGTTGACGGGAATCAGATCGAGATAAATTTCATTATATTAAGTAACTCGGCTTTTCCGTAGGGCGATGAAATGAATCTAGCCACAGGGACTTCTACAATTTCACAAAAGGCACCTCTTTTTCGCTCCCAGTCCCCTGGGCATCATGAATCGTGCAGCAAACGCTTTGTGTATGATCACTCCAGGCACGACACCAATTCAAACCACTGTCTTAACGCGTCACTCAGCGTGAGTGGTAACGCGTTGATATCCCTGAGGATAATGTAGAAAGGAAAGGGGAACTGTTCCATGTAGGATTTGATTTCTGGTGGCTTTCCAGGCCGGAATATAGGAACTCTGATGTCCAAAACAGAGTCTTTGTTCATTGGGTTGTCCAGAATAACAAACACCATGAAAATGTTGGCCTCTCTTGCGACTCTCACAGCTTTTTGAACCGTCTGAAGGCACAAACATATCGAGAATGAATTTCACTACGGGAGTATTTATACCAACATGCCACATGAGATCACATGAGACACCTGGGGCCCATTTTTCAAAAGTCCCGAAAAAATGTTCTTGTTTAAAATAAAGATAAAGGTTTCACTATTTTTGCAACTACGAGCTCACAAAGCAAAATGGACGTGTTTGTTAGCGAACAACCGTCTTCTTTTTTTTTAGTTTTTAACTTGAATTTTTGATTTCGGGCCCGATAAGTTACCGCGACTCTTGGTCTTAGCAGAAGGAAGAAGTAGTAACCCCTTTCTCTCCCAGCTATTTATGAGGACCTGTAATTGATTTATAATTTTTGAAACCTATGAAATCCTATGGTGTGTCCTTTTAAAACGAAACCATTTAAACCGTACTTTCACCGAGTACAAAGAATCGACTTTGCTGTTTTTTTTTGTGTGTTTATGTGTGTGTGTGTGTGTGTCTCTACAATGAGACTTGTATAGGTAATAGCATGATTTGTAGTGATGTTTGGCATAAATACAACGGGTGATATTTGGAAATTGTTACACGTAATTTCACGAGCCGTTAGGCGAGTGAAATTTGAGACAATTTTGAAATATCATGAGTGGTGTTTATGCCAAATATCACGTACAAATCCTGTTATTATTTGTTTATACTACTACCCGCAAAATGTTTGTAATTTTCACAAGTAGGTATTTCAAATTAAGCTGAAATGCCACTGCTCTAAGCCAATCAAATTGCAGAAATTTCTCATGTAGTAGTATAAACCGCTCAAACGCGCGGGGTACTTGAAATGCAAAATTTTACCCCAGCTTACATGAAGGAGTGGACGCATGTACGTACGGACGATTTTGTCAGAACCAAAATTTTTTGGACGTATAGACAACCAGAATTTCTTACCCATGATGCTGCACTGCGCGCGCTTCGCGCCCGCGAGAGCCCCGCGTAAACGGAATCCAAACCAAGATTCAGTAAATTTACACACAAAGACGAGTCGAAAGTATTACTAACCTCCATCCCCTCCAGAAATATACCTCTTCCATCGGACACAATAAGCAAAAGCTGGGAGGTGTCTCTTCTCATCCGGGGGGACACTTGTAACCGTGAATGAGCCGAAACCATAAGACTGGTACAAGTATCTAGGAGCTAAACAGTGAGAGAGCCATTGTTATTTTGAGGCAAAATTTAACTATAGCGGAAATTCTTCGACCAGTCCCATACGGTAGCAGTAGGAAACGAAAGCAATCAGAAAAATTACTTACTTGGGCTATTTTGGTTTTCTTTTGATCAAAAGTGAACTGCTGCAAAATTTTCGCCCCTGACTGGTCAGTAAATGGCTCGTGGAATGGGTGCAAGAGGCGGACAGTTTCTCCAAAGCTGCAAAGGCAAAAAAAAAACAAAAAAAACAAGAACAAACTCAGCACGGCACTAAATTAACGGTTACGTCAGAACAAGCGAGGGGAGAACTATTTTTCGATGACGAAGATGGACAATTGCCCATTGTGGCGGTTGGTTCATGCCAGCCATGTTATCTACACTTACGTTCTCCCTACTTTTCCCCCTTAATATTTTATAACGATAATAAGGAGAATTTGTTGCGCTGATCTCCAGAGGGCTTGATCCCACCCAACTGAGGTCATAGATATTGCCATTCTTCTATAAACGACTTGATCACCGCGCAGATCGGAGAACAACGTAGAAACGGCGTCCCTGTCATAAGTAGGGAACGTAAAACAGCATGTCCTGTAATACAAATTTCTGGTAACCAAAATTACTTATTTTCATGTATTTGCTTTCGTCAATTTTAGATACGTTTCGTTCGTTTTTGAATAGTGAAGCGAAATAAAATTAAGCTTTACGCATTCCTTTTGCTGAAGCAAACAGCCAAAACTGCACTCCCCCAATGCAACAAATATAACAAAGTTAATTTTGCACTCACCTGCACACACCGAGATCTCCAGCCTCCAGTCTTGTTAGTGCATTACTGATCACTGCTAAAGACTCAAACGCCAGCTAAAATCACGGAATGAAATATAAAACATATGAAAAACAACTGAACAACACAAATAGAGAAATTCAAACAACATATTTCAAGACTGACTATAAATAGTTTTCGACATCCTTAACATTTTGTAATAGACGAGTGGTGAGTATTCACCTCAAAATATGTCCTAGAACAGTTCTCTTGTTAGGGTGATTTTCTTTCTTTCGTGAAGTAGTTGTTTGAAGTGTCGCGTCATAATCATTACAACTCTGAAACTGTTAGTAGAATTTCCCTGTAAAGTTGTCAAGTTGCGTTCTCTCTTAAGCATACCAACGTACCTAGATGAAACGTGATAAATTACGCGTTACCTGTTTGGAGTGATTATCATTCATGCTAGAGGAGTCGTCCACAGCTAGCATGATCTGGTACTGCCTCTTACTCGGCTTAGTCCTCCTCAGCCAGATCTTGTCCTTGCGGAACTGACTGGCAATGTATGGAATCACTTTCCTCATGTTCAACCTCTTCCCTGATCGATAATCACCTCTGGAATGAGCAGGTTCAAAATTCTGTTGTAAACCAACAATGTACTATATAGAAACGTGATAAAGAATACCTTCCCAAGTACTAAGAAGATACCACTAAACAACGTCACCTCGGGACTGCTCGCTGCTTTTCAGCCCCCACCATTACTACCAGTAAACACGCACCCCGAAAAGAATGCGAAGCACCCCATCCCCAAAAAATGAACTTTCACAAAGGGTAGATGCAGTCTCATTACACGCCGGGTACATTATGGTTCTCTAACTTGTAGATATACATTTTTCCTAAAAAATTAGTCAAAAGCTGAGTGAAAAAACTGTAGTGGTCTAAGGTTTAGAATATTGCGAATTTCCACGCAGCTTTTACCGACTTTTTGTGGTGTTCCCTTGCCGAAAGGATCAGTTTGCTGTTTAATTCGATTTAATGTTTATACTATGTAAGTTAAACATCTGCCAAAGGTCCGGCAATGACTCTGGCTTTTAGATCGTAGTTCACGTTTTAGCCACTTCATTAAGCGTCTTCTACACATTATTAAAGAATACGAAAAAAATGTGATAAGCGGAATTAGGCGGTTCAAACGACAAACGGTTATAAATATATTCAAATATATAACTAACTTACTTAAGTTTTGTAGCCAATGATGGTTCTAGTACCAGTCTCAGCTGCTCACAGAGCTCCTGAGAGAGACTGAAGGTGAGCAGTTCGTATTTTCGCCAGGTCTCTTGAGCGATGCGTTGCTCCTCCGTCGTACCTCGTTCAAGGCTGGTCCACTCAGCCAACTGATGTTCGAGATCCAATCTCAGCTTTTCAGGGTCCAATGACGATATACCCTTCAAAAGAGAGAAAATACATGTCCAATATACACAAACGCATACGATTCGTCAAACTGATGGTCCATTGGTACCAATGGTACGATTGGTACCAATAGAACAGCACCCTATTCCAATGCTTCTGTTGGTGCATATGCATCTAATTAAGGGGACTTAGATTATTTTCCCATGTGACCTGGTTGGGTATAGGGCAATTCCAATGGTCCATTGGTACCAATGGTACGATTGGTACCAATGGAAAAGCACCCTATTCCAATGGTTCTATTGGTGAATATGCATCTCATTAAGGGGACTTAGATTATTTTCCCATGTGACCTGGTTGGGTACAGGGCAATTCCGATGGTCCATTGGTACCAATGGTAAGATTGGTACCAATGGAAAAGCACCCTATTCCAATGGTTCTATTGGTGAATATGCATCTCATTAAGGGGACTTAGATTATTTTCCCATGTGACCTGGCTGGGTACAGGGCAATTCCGATGGTCCATTGGTACCAATGGTGCGATTGGTACCAATGGAAAATGATGCCATTCCAATGGTTCTATTGGTGCAAAACAAGTTCACCTTTACACCAAGTGAAAACGCGCTAATAATTATTATGAACGTTCCTCGTTCTATAAGAAAACCACGCAAAACAAGTTCGCTTTTACATCAAGTAAAAGCGCGCTATAATTCTTATGAATATTCCTCGTTCTATATCCCAATCACGCAAAACAAGTTCGCTTTTACACCAAGTAAAAGCGCGCTATGATTCTTATGAATATTCCTCGTTCTATAAGCCAACCATGCAAAACAAGTTCGCTTTTACACCAAGTAAAAGCGTGTTATAATTCTTATGAATATTCCTCGTTCTATAAGTCAACCACGCAAAACAAGTTCGCTTTTAAACCAAGTAAAAACGCACTAATAATTATTATGAATATTCCTCGTTCTATAAGCCAACCACACAAAACAAGTTGCCTTTTACACTAAGTAAAAACGCGCTAATAATTATTATGAATATTCCTCGTTCTATAAGCCAACCACACAAAACAAGTTGCCTTTTACACTAAGTAAAAACGCGCTAATAATTATTATGAATATTCCTCGTTCTATAAGCCAACCACGCAAAACAAGTTCGCTGTTACACCAATTAAAAACGCGCCATAATTCTTATGAACATTCCTCGTTCTATAGGCTAACCACGCAAAACAAGTTCGCTTTCACACAAAGTAGAAACGCGCTAATAGTTACAAAGCGAGGGCGACCTATATATCTAGCGCTAATAATATCTCAAGGTGCTGTGAGTATAACAAACATCGTACGAACATTAAAATTGAAAGGTAACGCGTCACTGTCGGGTTCGTTCTGTCTATTGTGATTCACGAGCAAACAACATCACATATGAATGTCTTCTTTCCTGTACGCAAGCACTATTTTTTGGTAATTCTTACTTGTTAAAAGAACCCGAAAGGCGCGAAACTAGCAAAGTGGTATTGAGGCAACAGGTTTTAACAACTGTACTCAACTCACTGTGAAATTAACTTCTGAAATTTCTTAGCGCAATTTCATTATCTACATGGAAGCGTTTAAACCAAAACAAGTTTTCAATGAAGAGTTTCCGAAAAGGGTGGTTATATCATGCTGTTGGTTATTACTTTGTATTGTATTTGGTGGCTCCTAAGAGAGCCGTTTTATATTCAAGTGACTGAAGTCACTTTTGACTGTTGACGTGGGGTTTGTCGTGGTAACCCATTGAGGTACACCAGTTTGCTATAATCAAGGTCGTAGTAAAACCATTGATGTATTTAATGTCAACGTTGTCGTTGACAAATTGTATTTGCCGTGCTCTTTTCTCGGCTGTAGCTTGCGATGAGGCCCAGGACTGAGCTAGAAGAATCCATCTACTGATGATTTCAGGATTGCACCCCTTGCCGTGGAAAAACAGCAGAAGTTTGAATGTCTCCTTATCACTCATAAACATATGAATCGACGGAGATTTTTAATTTTTAATGGATGCATATTCACCAATAGAACCACTGGAATGACATCATTTTCTATTGGTACCAATCGTTCCATTCGTACCAATGGACCATTGGAATTGCCCTTTACCCAGCCAGACCACATGAGAAAATAATTTAACTCTCTTAATGAGATGCATATTCACCAATAGAACCATTGGAATAGGGTGCTTTTCCATTGGTACCAATCGTACCATTGGTACCAATGGACCATTGGAATTGCCCTGTACCCAGCTAGACCACATGAGAAAATAATCTAACTCTCTTAATGAGAAGCATATTCACTAATAGAACCATTGGCATAGGGTGCTTTTCCATTGGTAATTGGAATTGCCCTGTACCCAGCTAGACCACATGAGAAAATAATCTAAGTCCCCTTAATGAGATGCATATTCACCAATAGAACCATTGGAAAAGGGTGCTTTTCCATTGGTACCAATCGTACCATTGGTACCAATGGACCATTGGAATTGCCCTGTACCCAGCCAGACCACATCTGAAAATAATCTAAGTCTCCTTAATGAGATGCATATTCACCAATAGAACTATTGTAATATGGTGCTTTTCTATTGGTACCAATCGTACCATTGGTACCAATGGACCATTGGAATTGCCCTTTACCCAGCAAGACCACATGAGAAAATAATCTAAGTCCCCTTAATGAGAAGCATATTCACTAATAGAACCATTGGAATAGGGTGCTTTTCCATTGGTACCAATCGTACCATTGGTACCAATGGACCATTGGAATTGCCCTTTACCCAGCAAGACCACATGAGAAAATAATCTAAGTCCCCTTAATGAGAAGCATATTCACTAATAGAACCATTGGAATAGGGTGCTTTTCCATTGGTACCAATCGTACCATTGGTACCAATGGACCATTGGAATTGCCCTGTACCCAGCTAGACCACATGAGAAAATAATCTAAGTCCCCTTAATGAGATGCATATTCACCAATAGAACCATTGGAATAGGGTGCTTTTCTATTGGTACCAATCGTACCATTGGTACCAATGGAGAACCTTCTTCTCACCACTAACACCAATGGAGTCTATTTGTGAGTATTGGACAACCCTCAGGAAATTACTGAGCAGTATTCCTAGCAACACATTCAACAGTTGACGCCGGTATTTGGTCTATTTTCCGCGTAGAAATACTTCATATGAAAGCTGCTAGGCAGCAAACGAAAAAAATAAATAAAAACAAACAAAAAAAGCATTTACTTTAACACAATACGAGATTAAAGTTACTTGGTCTGACGCCGTTTATTTTGCTCTAGTACTGATATCTGTGTTGCATTTAACGGACTTAAAAATTGAGTCTGTTAACGAAATTTTAAAAGGAAAAAGGGAAAGCGTGATTGAATTGTATAAGCTGGTCCCCAATTTTTATTAACTAGATGAAATCCTTCAGTGTTTCTGCATTTGGCAGTGCCTTTCAAAAACTTTTTTAGCTCCTATGTTTTGTTTTCCCAACTAAGACCACTTGACGTTTCCAGTAAAATTTGCCTTTTGTCTTTTCGTAAGTTATCCATACATTTGAAAGAAACAGTAGGCTGGGAGGAATTCTACATAGGCTGAAATTTGAGAAAAAAAAGAAACAAAACCAACTGAAAGGGTCTATTTCGTTTGCATATTTGGTTATGTAAGTTGGTTCTAATGAGTCATTAACCAAATTTCTTTTTAAGGTGCAGTTAAGACAAATATAAAGTTAATTATGGTGATACGATTAAGCAATAACCGAGAGTAAAATGAAATCTCTTCGTAAGTACTACTGCAAGGTACTATTTGTCTTTTAAGAAAATTAAGCGAGCGATCTTTTTCCTTGAATTTTAAAAGGACAGCTTTTCACTTTTTATCTAGTTTAAGTTCAGTTAGATTATCTTACCAGTCTCTCAAAAGCCAGCGCCACTTCTGAGGAATGAAAAGTACTCTGCAAGAGTTCAGTGGATATTTCTCCACCTTCAATAGTTTGCATGTCTTCTTCTTTGGTCGCCGTATCTGCTACTTCCTGTTCATCTTCGTCCCCCACCGCATCCATCTTTGGTTTATTTGGAGGCGGTAACATGGTCTGCTGGGGATTGTCTGGTGCCTTCAGTATTTGGAAAGAATTGGCAATCAGAACTAGGTTGTAATCTCTGTAACGCGTAGCGATTATAAACAATGTGTTAAACTTTATAACAGACGTTATTGAAGGCCACCAATGTCTGAATAAACATAATAAGAGGTGTTATCTACCGCGTTTTAGATAAACAGCTAAGTTTATCGTTTGTTCCATTTCAGTCACTTTGATATTGGCCGCGATATTTCTGGTCTATATGGTCTTGTGCGGGGTAATTAGACGTAAAGTGACTGATAGTGCATGAAAAATGGGGATCGAAGTCCACCAGCCATTAGCAACTACATTCAAGATCGAAATACACCAATCACTTACAACCAAGGTGGTACTAATGAACGCCAAGAGTTAATCGATAACATCACCATATGAAGACCATGAGTGAGCGATCAAAACACAACAATTAATAAGAAGTAGCAAAAACAAGTACCTGACGTGACACAAACGATAAGCTGTTCAGACAAAAAAAAAATACACAAACACAAACCGAGGATGGAAAAAAAAAAAAAAACACTTACAGGGAGTTCCTCTTTATCATCGAACAGCGCTGTTTTCATTTCAGTATCATCATCTTCGGTATCACTACACGTATCAGGGAAGTTTGCTTTCTCTTGTTCTTTCGCTTGATCAGCGGTTGCACTGTCAAGCGTCTGCGCATCGTGGGTAGATGAATCATCACTCTGCATGTGCTGAAACAGATCTTGGCTTCTTGTCTCGTTCGTCTGCGAACAAAAAATATACCCAAATTGCGGCCGAGTACAACTGAATGATCGAGGAAAGAGGGAGTGAAAATTCAAAAATGGAATACAAAAAACGCGAAATGAAGTTAAGTAAGCAGCGTTATCTAATCTTTTATTTACAGTGAAATTCGCAGACGCACCTTCTGAAGAAAGTCGTTATGCTCGACAGTCGCTCGACAATAATACACGTGCATATAACTTTTGCAAAATTTTCTTTCTTGGTTCTCACCAAGTTTCTAGATAATAGTCGTTTTGGTACACGACATTATAAAATCTTACGTAGATTAGAGCCCAATTGCCTCCTAAATTCCCCGGAAAGGGGGTACTCCTGAGAATTCCTGGTAGGGGCGTGCAGCCCGCTTCTCCAAATCCTGACCCTATTTCAGACCAAAAGGTGTCATCTTCCACTGCCTTTTTCAGACCACACCTCTGAAATCCATACCCGTTTTCAGACCTGGCAGAAATTACCATCCCCGAATTCAGACCAAAACGGCGCAAAAAAACACACCCTTTGGAGCGGCCCATACCAGTAAGGCAAATATAAGGGAGTAATTCCTCGGGCTAAATTCAAAATGTAAGAATATACCACTAATAACATCTGATAACAAAACGGAAAGTACATTGAGAGATGATCACCAACATCGTTTTCAAGTTATATTCATAAAGTAAATCGCTGTAAATTCTTTGAAACTTGTTTTTACACTTAACGACAATTGACCACTCCAGAAAACGCCATAACATCCCATAATGCTCTTTGATTGTCACCCCAAAATTTTGCGTAAGCATTGTTTCCAGTTTCTCTTAGGGCCATTTTAACTCCCAAGCGAAACTGAAGACAATGCTTCTGCAAAATTTTGGAGTGTCCAAGAAAGAGTATTATGGTATGTAACGGTATACTCTGGAGTGGTCAATACCGGATAATTATACGTTTCTGGGAAACTGCCCACCTACCCCTCCCCTAAGCCAACATAAATAGATACTTCTCACTTAGGGCAAAATGTTGGCGTAGGGGAGGGGTAGGTGGGCAGTTTCCCAGGCACGTACAATGATCCGTTTTTTCTCAGAATCAATATGCCACCTCAGTTCCAGTCTCCTGCTGTGTTGTATCGACAGTCTTGAGTCTCTTGTGAGTAGTTTCATCCATGGAGCCCAGTCTTCTGTCGGACCGAGCACGGTTCATTTGCTTTCTCTGACGTGACTGTGACAATTCAAAATAAACAATTAAGAAGTATTAAATGAGACTACATAAAACTGACAATTATGCAGATTTAGGAGGCTGTTATCCTATGTCACTTAATCTATTAGTAACCATTGCATTGTTCTGTATTCCTCTCTGTAATTTTTTCTATTTTCAAGGCCTTTTTCGTTTCTCTTGTGTAAGTCTCTTGTGTAATCTGATCTTAGTCTATAGGCCTGATAACTCCTTTCATTTCTTCCCCCTGTTCACGCCACATAATGTTACTCGATGAAACAATAAATCATGCAAGAAACAAACTAAGATGGAATGTCCTGCTGTGTTGCTCTACTGTCGCCTCTGTTGGCCTAATCCTTTGTCCGGTAATAACGTTTTTTTGTTTTGTTTTGTTTTTTGCTTTCGTTGTTGTTGCCCTATTGAGGTAGTAGTAAAGATATCGGACCATGGTTAAAGGCGCTCTTATCAGAGTCCCATATTAAGCATTAAAAATAAAAATGAACAGGCAATAACTAGCGCAGATATCTAGGGCTACGTTCGCTGACCTGTTGACTGGTGTCTGCACTAGCTTGTACTGCGCTTGACTCCCCATGATGCCCTTCATCATTAGCTGCTTCAGCTCGTCCCACTCCTCGATCTTCATTACCGTCTGTCGATTCAGACTGGCCAGCGGTGATATCTGTTTGTTCCCCACTACCATCACCTTCCCCAGAATCCTCCACGGCCTGAACATTATCCTGAGGCTGGCTCTGGAATAAAACAGAACTTCCGTCGTAAGAAGTGTAACGTGTTTACGACGCGTGTTCAAAAATTGTTATTATCTCCCTTCTAATCTAACCAGATCCAATTCATAAGGTTGTGGCGGTATACCAACACCAATAACCTACGTACTATGATTCCAAAACTCTGTCAAAAGGAAACTTTAATATATGATAATTTATTCCTTCTTTGCCGAGAAAAATTGAGGAAGAAATTTTCAAAGAAAGCCAAGGAGAATAAAAGGTATGGTCTAAGAACTGATGTGGCAGAAAAGTATAATGAACGTTAGGCTATCATCAGGCAAGGCAGGTTTAAAAACCACAAACCGAGGGTCGTTCGAGGAGCCGTTATACGCAAATCTGACCTTGGTATCCGCCTTCGTTCTCCAGTCATCTTCATCATCTTTAACATCAGCTTCTTCATCCTAAGAAAAATATCACTCCTCGTAAGAATTAGAAGTACCAAAGACACGTCTGTCTTTTCCCTTCCGTTTCACCTTTCATCATGATTAGCACTATCTTCAAGATATTTCAAATAGCTCACAACATCTGAAAAGGCCAGCTACTCTTCTAGATCCTTACAATATCCAATTGTTTTGATACAAGCGAGTGGAAAAACAAACCAGGCCTTCAACACCGCAAAGTTTGAGTGTAGTCTTAATGCCAACCAGTAAGATGTTCCCAACGTTATGAGCTTCAGCGTTCGAATACTCGTCCTTACTGATGTTTCTTTGAGAACGTTTAACGGCAGTCTACCAACCTTAGAATTCTCTCCATCTTCTTGTTTATCTTTTCCGTCAATGTTTTCTTCATCCTCCATCTTTGTCTCACCCTGTTCTCCTTTTTCATTCATTTCCTCGTCACCTTGTTCAGTGGATTCATCCTCAGGTTCTGTCGCATCCCCTTCTTCTCCTTCGAAATCACTTGTTTCCATTTCCTCGGGTTGTCCTTCATAGATGAAAAAAGGTTGTCAACTAATATAGTATGTGCAAAAATAGGAAGAATTACGCCTTCTCTTTTCGAAAACACTTTACTAATACAGAAGCCGAATAGAGATGCAAAAAAAAAAAAGATTTATATATGCATTACTCACCGTCACTACGTTCGTTTCCCTCTTCATCAAGCTGCAAATCATCTGGAAGATCAAGGTTAGCAGACTCCTCCTCCATATCTTGCATTGCTTGTTGTTCTTGCTGCCCCGTTCCTTCCTCGTCTCGCTCCGCCTCATCACTCATATTCCCCTCTTCATCGTCTTGAGCGTTATTAGATGTGTCGTTTTCTTGCTCGTCTTTAGTATTGGGGTCCTGATCAGCCTTCTCTTTACTCTCATCTGTAGATCCTGTTCATGAAACGATGACGACTCCGGCTTTACTACGGTTTTTTCTCCAAATGTTGGTCAATTTTACGATATGATTGACTTTAAGTTTCCATTATACTCCGACAGACGTAAATTCAGGTTTGTCAAAGCCGAAAATAGAGATACAGAAAATCAAACAAGTTGCAGAAGACAAAAGAATGGAGACATTGGAATCTAACTGCTCTTCTTGAGATACTGAAGGGATGATAACACGACCTCCTTTTGAGGTTAAACGGCTTACCTTTGTTGTCTTCCTTGGCGACCAACTGTGACTGCGATTCAGCCTCAGCTCCAGTTCCTTTTTCTTCCTTTGTTTCTTTTTCCTGTCAATAACGCACCGTATTACCATGGCAACAATACTCTGTACTTATTTATAATGGTAATTGAACTGAGTGGAGTGTAATTAAGACTGAAATCATACGCGTGATTTTGAAATCACAAGTATGATTAATCAGCACAAGCCTACTATATCTTATCAAACAACTAAATATTTTTCTTACTTTAAATAACTACTATGCCTAAGTTGGCAAGATAGAAAACAGCCCTAGAGCAACTCAATGATTAAAAAGTAACTAATCCAAGGAAATGGCTTTGCTCTTCAAATAAAAGAAAAAAAAGTCTCCTCGTGAATTATTTCGCTTTTATCAAAGTATCAGTGATCAGAGCTTTTACAACGTTACCTCTTGTTCTTCCTCATCATCTGAATCTCCCCACATTTTCTCATCCAGTTTTTCAGTTTCCTGTCCATCCACTTCTCCCATCTGTTTATCCACATCAGGCTCCTCTTCGTTTTCCTCATCGCTTTTCTCACTTTCCTCGTTGTCTCCTGCTTCCACGTCATGTAAGGCACCATCAAAGTTCTCACTCATCTCAATACCGTTTTCCTCGTCAGGAATTTGCTGCTGTTGTTCTTCTTTCTTATCCTGTTCTTGTCGTTCTTGTTTGGCGTCTTCGAGCTAATGAACAACAATATAAATGCCTTATCAATGGCATCATTAAGACAAAGACTAGAAATCAAATAAATGGACCATTTGCACGACAGCGTCAAAATACCAGCGAGGTTTAAACCAACCAAAGCCCTTAATTGCACGAGAAAGCTTGACACTGAGGCATCTTGGTAGCAGCAGTAGTCTTAGTAGAAGTAAAATGACGTCATCATGCAAATAGCCCATTAGGCAAAAGAAAGTCAAACATTCAGAAGACAAAACAAGAGAAGTCAGCACGAGCCTTACAAGATGATCTTCAAAGGAATAAAGGACATAAAGGCCTAACAAATAATTCATGAAGAGCCGAAACTAAAAAAAATTGTTATCGTCTTGGTTTTTGCAACGTGTGTCCACGCTAACTATAAAGTAGGCATCCAACTCAGTTCTATTTCTCTTTCTTTTGCAAACCTTAGGCAACACATTCTTTCACGTAATTGCAAAATTGTAGATAAAATGGTACTGAATTTCAATTGTAGTTACTATAGCGAACTCTTTCCAATAATTTGCGTCTGTTATAGTAAAAGTGTATCGTATGAAACTCTACTTATTTTACGAGACCGTACTTAGTGAAAAAAACATATATACATTAAAGTCGGAGACTCTGAAATAAGTTCAGCGAGACAACTGATCGCTGTAATAGCGCGATTCTTATGAATGCAAGAGAAAACAGTAAGAACTAACCTGATCTTCGCTCTCGATTTGATCGCTGACGTCCTTCATCCCCTCTCCTTCCCCGATGCCTCCCCCTTCAACATCCTCGAATTCAGTGGCTCCGTCACCTTCACCTTCTTCTATTTCCGGGGGGAGACAGAATCCTTTTGAGACTAGGTCGGTAAAAATGCTGAGAAGTACCGATAACAGTTTGCTGGTGACGCGGTGGGCTGCTAGCAAATTGACCAGAAAATGCTGCGATATGTTCAGATATTGATGAAGAAGAGGGATGGTGGCTCCACAAAGCTGTGCACACAAGCTGATGGATGGTAGCTGATCAGGTGCATTTGAAGGCAACCCAGTGTAATCAGCCATGTTTTTCAGCTGAGACATGAGATCGGATATACTTTTCGTCACTTTTTCTAAACCAAGACAGTTTATCTCATCTAGTAGGTCACGATGGAGACGCATCGTCAAGTGTCCGTCTAGGAGTTCCATACTTCCAACGTCAGCATCTGGCGTGAAAAGAACAACCTCATAAGTAGGTGGAATATGATCGTCCTGGTGGGCGTAGTCCGCAATAGGACTGTTGTTGACGATAACTGACCTGTCGACAACCCTTGAGGTAGTTATCTTTAGAGTCAAAGTGAGTTGATGCACGTCAGTTAAAGGTATTTAACTCTGGATATTGGGCTGATTGGTCAATAAAGCCGCTGTGTTAGGTCGTCTGTCAGTTAAGCCGTGATGTTATTGATTATGAACACCCTTTGTATCATTGGTGTTTCGATCCGTCTTTTGTCACAGTTTAAGAAGAACAACTTGTTAAAAGGTTTACAGTTTTAACCGCTTTTGTGTAAAAAAAATTGCTACTAATGGACTAAAGAGGAAAGAAACGCGAAATAGCCATGTATCCTATCAGGTTAAGGAGAAGAGAAGGAATTAATAGAGTGTCTGTTACGTCTACCTGAATCTGCAGTTTCTTGTTCTTGCGTACTTTCACTGCTCCTGCTTTCCGCTATTTTTGCCAGCTTTTGAATGCCTAACAGAAGCGATGTGTTCACGCCGTCTAGCTCTTTCAGAAATGTGTCGACTGTAACCATAACTGAGGAAAAACGAAACAGTACATTTTGACACTCTTATCCTTTTTCTACAACGAGAAGCAAATGCGTTGATAAATACTTACCTTCCTTGTTAAAACATTCTTCATTACTTCCGTCTCTTCCTCGTTCGGCTAGTGTTTTGAGCCTCCAAGTGTTGAATTCGTTACATTCGCTCCTAATCTTGTTTTTGAGGTCGACAAGCGAGCCACCTAGGCCTTTCTCGATACTACAGCTGGAAAAAAGGCGAAAAATATGTTTACAATAACAAAGACAATCGTAAACACCTAAATGCTATTTCTTATTTAACACTATTGAATTTTAACACAGATTCTCTAAAAAACACAGCTGACTCGATCATACACTTTATAAGACCATACTAATGTCTAACTAGAAATCTTATGAACATTTTTTAAGTCCAATGATAACAACAGCCTCTTGAAACCAGGTTCTTCTACAGCTCACCACTTTGACGCAAATTTCGGTAGCATTTCATCGATCAACTCCGCAATGCCCTCAATCTTGATAAACGCATCTGATACCACTCTAAACTGACGCCTATGACAAAAAAAACACAAGACAAATAAAAGAAACAAACAACTGGGTGACTTCGCAAAATCAAGTACTACAGATTGACCATTCACTAAAGCTTGTTAAGGCCCTTCTCATACCGACAATTCTGCGAATGAGGCTAAAAGTGTTGTGGCCACACCATACCAGAATAAAGGTGAAAAGGTCCCGAGAAATAGATTACTCTTTGGGACAGTCTATTGTGTTTTCTTACTTTAAACCTTTGCTTACCAGCATATCAATGAAACCACTCGCGTTGAATTCTTACTTCCGAGTCTTCCTTGTTAGACGCTTTTGGCGCTTTCCATTCAGCCCAAAATACCGGAATATTCCATCAGAAATCAAATGGAACGAACCAGTGCGGTTCGGTCCGAGCTAAATATTTGAGACCACCTTTGAAGGTGGTCTACATTGACCGGTCTGGTCATTTCTGTCGGTTGGACTGCCAAAATGTGCCTGTCCATTTGACAAAATTGTTGTTCCCACTACCACTCATTTGTATGATCCTATTTGCAAGTACAATAACAAAAAGCGCAATAACTTGTGTCGGGTCCGTGCAACCCGAATGTACCGTCCCACTGGGCACATGAAATTCCCGAGATTTCAAACAGCAATTTTTGTCGAATGGAAAGCGCCCTTCCTTCTCGTACCTGAACTGAGTTCGGAATTACAAGGGTTTGGAAGAATGCCGTCGCGGGGTAACGCGCCTCGGAAACCTGCATAATCTAACTAATCTTTGAGAAATGAAACCCTCTGATATTCTTGAAATAAAAAAAAGCAAAAACATAGAACTTACCAAGAAGCTATGAAAGTTGTCATCTCATTCCGGCTAGTACTGTTCACCATGTGATCAGACACTGCAGCATAAGGCCGGACATGTTGAATAAGCTGTTGCACTTTTGTCACGGAGTCCTTAAATTTAGAAAAGAAAACAAGACAAAACTGATTACCACGTGGAATTTAATTTCTTGGAAAGCCAGAGTCGTTTTTTTGTGTGTCTTCTAAATTTGAGGTAGATAATTGTTTCCTTCAAGTCCTAAGAAAGTTACTCAACGTTTGACCAGTTAATGCTTGACTAATTCCGCTCGATAAGATACTACACACACACTACACACACACACTATACTTTATTTCATGCACATCATTTTGCCATCTCCACCCGCAAATAGCAAAAGCTAGACGAGGCGGGCGGAGAGGAAAGGTTACAGCAGTCATAACAGATAATATACTAATTGTAAAGTAACTAAATAAACTATGTGGATATACTACATGTCATTCTGTAACTTAACCAAACATCAATCCATCGCTCTGCTATAGAGCCTGGTTCAAACAAGCCTTCAAAGCACTTAACTTGTCCGCAAAGAATGGATTGATACAAGGAGCCCTGCGAACTGCTAAAGGAAGGATATACCAACTGGTCGAGCATCTTATATCGTCTACATTAAAGCTCCTTGATGAAGTATTCCCTTACCTAAGCCTAATAATTAATTCAAGGAATTACTAACGTCGAAGGGCAGTTCAGTATAGTTGCAAAATTTAATCATTTTATTCTCGTATGGCTGTACTGAACAAAGGTCACCAAGATGCACTATTCATAGGAAAATACCAAACGTACCTCCAGAGTGTTAGAGACGTCTGTAACAAGGGGATCATCTGAAGATGACAAAGCCAGAGGTGACAGCATGGTCTTCGGCAAAGGTGTCCACTCCTGAAGGGACACATCACTGGGACAACACTTTATCAGTAAGGACATATGCTGTAACACATGGGATGTGTGGGTTAAAAGACCCATCACTCGCACCTACGAAATGAAAAAAGGTTCCAATATTGTGCTCATCAACACATCAGAACGCAATCTCTAAATTCCACCGTAGGAGGATTGAGAAACTGAAGTCTCGAGCTGTCGCCCTTCGTCAATGATTTACTCTAACGAAGGGCTTAAGCGCACGAAACACCAGTTCCTAAATTTTCTACGGTGGCAAGTGAACTCCATCAGTTCATTTTATAAAAGCAAATTCTTGTGTCAGAAGAAAAACCGCCGCCTTGTTAGCTCAGTTGGGAGAGCGCCGGTCTGCCGAGCGGGAGGTCGCCGATTCAAACCCTGGCCGGACCAACACTCAGGGTCTTTAAATAACTGCGAAGAAACTGCTGCCTTCGTAATGACATCTGCAAATGGTTGGACTTTGTAGTCTTCTCAGATAAGGAGGAAAAACAGTAGGTCCCGTCTCACAGCACTTTCACTTTCTTGTGGGATGTAAAAGAACCCACATCACTATTCAAGAGTAGGGGTTGTAGACCCCAGTGGTGTTGCCAACCTTTACGGGCTGTGGGATTGGGTAGAGATGGTACCTCGCATGGCACCAGAGTCCCGTTCGTGCACATTCCCTCTGGGCAGGCCTGTGTCCAGAAAAGCTGGTAAATGAATAAGTTGTTAAGGAGCACAAGTTTAGAAGGCAAAGAAACCTCAGCAAATGAACAGTTGTTCGTTGTTGACTTACTGTTCGTTCTTGCAGCTTAGTTTGAGGAGGTAGAGATGTACGTGTATTGTCCATATCATCATCTGCCGCGCTAACGCTTTCCACAAGCTGATTAAGATAAACGCTAAAAAGCAAATAGATGAAAATAGATATCTACAATGCGTGACATCAGAACTTGGGTCAATGGAAATACTAACGTTGTTAGTCGAGGTTGTGAACTATTACCTCGCACTGGTGATGTGTTGTGAGAACTGTGCTATGAACTTTCTCTGTTGATAACAAATATTGAGCAGGTGATGACTGCAACCCTTACAACGATCAATGTCACCAACACTGAGCTCCTAAATGTAATGAAGAAACAACACAATTATTACCTATACACAGTGGCTGTTTCAAGGCTACTTGACTAATCCACGACTCGCTGAAAGGTTCAGAATATTTTCTAATTCCAGAAAAGTAATAGAGTATACTGACAAATACAACGAATTAACAATTGATGAAAGACTTGACCAGCTTGCTACCTCAATAGGATAGCCATGGATTTGTATGTAAACGTATTACAAGTCCACACGAAGGACCTAGGACTTGAAACACAGGGTAATTGGTTATTCCCAATTCCAAACGATAAAGGAAAGAAAATAGATTTACTGTTTTCTCACCTTTGAAGGCGTTACCATGGCAGCAGAGAAGGCCGCTGACCTAGCTAGCGCCTTATGGTAGTGATGACAGCAGCCATCCAAAAGATTACGTACTTTATGTAACAAGTCACTGAAAATAACCAACAATAACAGATTACACTTCAATAACACTACGATTGGGGTTCTACGATTTTGGCATTTCTGAAGTTCAATTACATTGGTATCATCTAAAAACACTGGACGAAACAACTTTTATGGTGCTCACACGGTCAAAGATAACAACGACCTTTAAATTCTCCTGTTATTTAAGATAGTCTCCTAATATCAAAGATGGTCGAACACGCAATTTTTGTAATGAATAAAGACAATTTAGACAAAGGCAATTTGAAGAAAGAAAATAATTTTGACCTGAAATTCTATTATATGTCAATTTTAAATTTAACACTGTGAAAACTAATAAAGTGGTAAGTCAGGTATTTCACAACATTTATAAATCGATGTTGTGTGACTACTATGAGTGCTTACGGTGATCTATCTGAGAGCAGCGTAAATGATCTGGTGATAGCTTCTTCATCAACTGCAGCGAGCAACATGGCTTCCTTCCCTGTGCACTGGCGTTCAAGAGTTAGTCCCTTACGGTATGACACCCCTAGAAAATAATCCATTTTTAATCATATACAAAGCAGAACCTAGCCTGACAAAACAGCAGACATTTCGCGACGCCACCACTGGTTTCCCCGCGAAATGACGTCTGAGAAACCAGCGTAGAAATTCCATACTGATGATGCGTCACTACTCAGATCTGGGTAGTTCTACTGATTGGTCCTACCGCGTGGGAAATTTGCTCTAACCAATCAGAAACAGTACCCAGATCTGGGTAGTGACGCGTCATCAGTATGGAATTTCTGCGCTCGTTTCTCAGACGTCATTTTGCGGGGAAACCAGTAGTGGCGTCGCGAAAATGTTGGCTGTTTTCTCAGGTTAAGAAGAAGCGCGCGAAATACTAAGTTTCGGTCTGATTGTAAGGCATTCAATAAATAAATACCTTTACAATTTTGCTCATTTCATTTAGTTGCAAGGTTCACGTTGCGGAATTTGACTGGACAAAGAACTATCAGCACTGAAAGTTGTAATTTGCTTAGACTTACGCAGTGTTCTTAGATGACTATGGATAAATCAGTAAAAGACAAAATTCATCATCGTCTAACTCATTTGACGTTGTAACATCAAAACAATCCCCCGGGAGAATGCTGTCCACGATTAACTTTTCACTATAAAACCGTCAAACCTTCCAACAGGACAGCTTAAGTTACAGACACTTCAGTAATATCTGTACCGGATTTAATTAAAATGCTTCGGAAAGGAGCGCCTTATGGCTATATCACTTTAAATTTAGCCCTTACACGAAAATGACAAGAAGACTTCCTGGTTTAGCGATTTATTCTTATTAGAAGGTATGTTAAAGGGGGAACAATTTTGTAATGGAGCTGGAATCGCTTTATTTTTGTAGTGTAATTACATAAAGTAACTTCTACATACCAAGAGAAGCCAACACCTTGAACAGATCTGACAAGCTTTTCCGCTTCCGTTGTTGAATATGCTTACTTAATTCTGCCCGTTTTTCTTTTGGCTGAAAGAAAAGGTTAATAAAACGGTAAGTCAAGGCTATATTTCCCCTACTGTTTGGAACAAAAATCAATGGTAAATTCTCTTCACATCTTGCATACATAAAACAGTTCAACTCTACCTGCCTCACTCTCAAGCGGAGACCAGGGAGTGCTGGATTTTATGGAAAAAATGCAAAACGCGAAGTAGTAAAGTACGTACTTCTCAAGACACCACGCGCGCCGAGGAAGACATGAAAAGGAAGGTTTGGGGTCGAGGCAGAAAATACACCTTTTTAGGTTGGAGTTACGCCCCTTTGTGGCAGGGTAATTTTACTCCATAAACCGAGAAAAATACTCCATTTGCGACATAGCTATTGCAAATATGAATTCATACCGCCCCCAAAGAGATCAGTCAAAATTTGAAACAACCTCTCAGGTGGAAAGTATGTTCCACATCCCAAGGCCGACAACATTGTTAATCGAATAATCAAACAAAACGCCATTTGCCACGATGGCGTCTTTTTACTGCTACTGCTATCACCACTATAATCCTTCAGGGTTTTGCTTTCTTGTGTAAATCAGGACTTTTGTTATTTAAACCTCACTGGGATTACCAACACTTCAATATGAATTAACGAAAAAACGAAACGAATTCTGGTCTTAGAAGTAAAAAGACGTCATCGTGGAAATGTCCAATTTGAGATACACGGGCTTTTTGTATGTGTTACCTGGCTGGACACGTCTAAAGTTTGGAGGTCATTGGAGCTTGTAATTACTTCGCCTAAAAAATGGACAACCAAAACACAATTACACGTTTTTAACACTGCCAATTTACGCGATCTATTTATGTCACTGGAATACGCAGTGATGTTAAACAACGGATAAGTCAAGTAAAGAGACCAAACAAGAACAGCGGTTCAACAAACCCGTGAAGTCATCTAATGCCGTTACTGCTAACATGTAGTGCCGCTGACACATCATCTGTTCGGAGTACTGTCTCATCTTTTGAAAGAGCTTTGGGAGGCGAGTCTGAGTGGATGGAAGACACACTCCAGTGGCTTCATACATCGGTAAAACATGAAGGTTTCTATTGCAATAAACCTAAATGTAGCAAAAGTTCTCAAGATCAAAACTTCAGAGAGACTTGGTTAACAACACAAATGGAAATTCTAACACATGCCGTTTTTCTTATCAGACTAAGGGCCAGTTCACATGAGCTCGGTTGACCGGGCTAGCCCGGCTACCGGGACCAATTTCGCTTTGGTTTCATATGGGAAATTTCAGCCCGGTCTCCGAGATGAGAAAAGGCCAAAGATCCTGGGACGAGTTCTGGCACGAAATTCGAGAAGCAAAGCAAACGTGGCGAAACACAAAAGCTATAACTTTCGAACCTATCATAGCTTCAGCAACTCTTAAAGTTGTATCACTGCAGTTAAATGGGATGCTTATGATGCGTAAAATACAGCAGGCAATGCGAGACGATGCTATCAGGGCCGCCAGAAGTCATCCCGCTTTGTTCATGGGTTTTATATGGCAAAATGTCCAGCCCTATTCCCGATATCCTAGTTGGAAAACCCGAGTTCTCAGGAACCGAGCCAATCCGCCCTCTCATGTGAACACATCGAAAATTTTACAAAGGATAAAGCGAGATTTCGGAAACCTGGCCAGCCCGGTCAACCAGGCTCATGTGAAGAGGCCCGAAGCTTCTTCTGTGTATTATTATAAGCCCTTCTGACTTGGTTAGCATGTCCATAATACAAAAGAATTCTTACTTTCAAACGAGACCAGAAAGGCTCACTTATATAAATATGAAAGAATAAATATATGGGGCGCCATTAGGAAAGAGGTCTATTGGGGTTAGAAATAACTTCAGAAACATTATCCCACGGTAAACGGCCAGCAAAATCTTTACCCACTCACCTTCAAGTGATCAGGGGATGTAAACCATTCAGCTTTGAGCGCTTTTTGCTCACTGGTTTGAAGTTTGTTATCTTCGGATGAGGAAAGAATCTTCTTTACATTCATCAAGGTCTTCTCCACTGGCTGATCAAGAGACGACTGCAGGAGAAGATAAGAAAAGGGAGAAAGTTAGAAATACGACAAAGAGAAGAAAAGCATGGTTGCCATAGCCAGAGGTTTCTGAAGTTCCTTGACTTCTCCTTGACTTTTTCCTGGAAAAATGTAAACTTTCCCTGACCAACTGAATAAACGATTTCATAAATAAGTCTTGATAATGGACTCAACCCTCGGCTCTCCAACAGCAACCTCTCAACCCATTTATCAATCCTTACAGCAAGTCACATGCAGTGTACATGAATTGAATAGTTCCTAAGCATAACGTGCAAAAAGGATCGATTTTCTCGAAAACCCAACATCCGCTTGTCGTTCAATTTTTATGAACAATATTCTACCAGTAGAACATGATTCAAGTCCGTAAAATGTACAAAAATATTATATAAGTGTTGGAAAAGAATAAAGTTGAGGGAAAGGAAAAAAATATGTGACTTAAAATGTCACTTTTCCCTGACTTCTTTCAAAGACTTGAATTTTCCCTAACTCGAAGTGAAATTCCCTGACTTTTCCCTGACATTGAAGAGTTTTTTCCCCTGGCCATTTTCTGACCTGTGGCAACCATGACAAGAATTTCCTTCACACTTTTTGCACATATAATGCCAGCAGCGAAGTGGTTTGAAGAAATGGTATACGTTCAAAATCAGCTGTGAAGCATTTACAACAGTTCTGCCAGATTTGAAAAAATTTAATTGTAAACTTTCTAAACTAGTTTACTCAAGCAACACTTCATATGTGGTTACATTAGGTAAAATTAGGCACCTCATATTTCCGCACAAATTTGTGCAGTGCGTGATGCGATTTCGCAGCAGCTTGCTTCATAGCCCAGAAGTTAGAATCGTTCCATTTAGCGATCTTGACAAAATCCTAAAATAAAATATAACAAGATAATAAATAGAGAAACTAAACAAAACCAAAAACATGCTTCTAGGTAAAACAAAACAAAAATCGTGTGTTTCTCTGGAAAAAGGCGGCTAATTCCTCTCTTACTATACTGCTCACGTGCATAACAAACCTTAAGTTCCTTTTCAATCGGTTTCCTTGCTTCTTGTAGAGATTGTTCAATGCATGGAATAAACTGTTTGTAATAGCTGTACAGGTTCCAGAGCACATCTGATGCTTTCACTGAAAAAAAAAATGATGTTGTCTTTGGCTAAGTTTGGCAAACATTCAGTGCGTCTTCTGCTATGTGCCAACTGATGCACCACTATAATAAAACGACCAATCTTCTGTTCTAAACCTATTTAATTACATAACACATAAAAGAGGATAATTTTACTGTCATTAATTTTCAGAATCTAATCTAAATGTATCATTATAGAGGTTATCAAGAAGGACTAGCTGCTATTCAAGGCGTTTTATTAACTGTTGACAGGTTACCTTCCAATGTAGAAGTTCTACCTTCTTCATTACACATCTCTTTGTAGAAAGTGAATAACATTTGTACACGAGAGGTAAACTCTCCAAGTGTTGAGCTCTCAATGAATCTTTGAAATGGTTCAATCAATTCACTGGCACTATGGTCTACGCCTACAAAAACAACAAAAGTTAGTCTGAGCAAAGATCACTTGATGGAGACCGATAGTACGCTGCGGTCGAAATTTCGCGATCAATAACTGACTTTGGCAAGATAGACGGTAAAGGAATTTGTGAAATAAAGATTAATTTCCCAGCACAGCGTAGCTACTCAATGTTAATTTGAAAATTCTAAAATCGACGCTGTGCAAAAGAGTCTTACCGACGTTTCGGCAATGCTGCCTTCTTCAGGGTATTTAGTCTTGTACCCTGAAGAAGGCAGCATTGCCGAAAAATCGGTTAAGACTCTTTTGAACAGCGTCGATTTTACATTTTCAAATTTAGATTTAGACGATAAAGGAGTCTATCATAAAGATACCACGATTAATAACACTATAGTAAAGCTGTTGCAAGAACCAAAACACAAAGGCATACGGCCTGCGGAAAAAAGTTAATAAGTATTCAAAATGTATGTGTTTTCTAACTTTACCTGAATAACGCTCTTGTAATGACGTTTAAAAAGTCTTAATTTAGAAGATAACACATTGAGTCCTCTGCAAAGTGTTTGTAAAGAGTAAAGCTTTGCTAATGGAATGGACGAATAAATCGTCTCCTCATTTCTTATTTATCTCCAAGCAAGCTCGACTTAACGCTTAAACAGCGTCTTGTTGTTTTACCAAAAATAGAAAAGTCCTAAAGGTAATGTGCAAACGGCACCTAAAGTTACATGGAGGGAACTTCCAACTAGGGAAGGTTAAAACAAGGAGGCTTCAAGACAAATTGTCTTAACAATTTTAGAGTAAAACATGACTTCAAAAACGAGAGTTACATACCAGTGATTTCTTGTGGTGGAACATCAGCTCTGAACTGTTCTAATGAGTTGTAAATGTGAAACCACCACTGACTGGCCTTGGTAGCCGATTTGACAGTAGCCACATCAAGCAGAGATGACCAGCATCTACAGCAAAGCAAACAAATGAGTTGAAATGCTGCCAGAATTTTTAGTTTTTATCACAGACGCACTAATTTCCAAATGACACGGTAATACGAGCGCAACTCACAAAGATTTAAAAAAACCTCACTAACAATCCACGAAGAAAGCACAGCATCAATTAAAATCTCACGATCAATTTTAAATCTCTAAAAACGAGGCAAAGTTTTTCGAACCAATTTTCTCGCGAAAAATAATAAAAAACAACAATTATCGAAAGAATGAACAGACGAGTGCGTGTTTTTCAAGTCTTAGGGCGACGTTTTTTTAAACTTAATAAAACACGTCTACTATCCTTTATATACTGAGCTTTTTAGCTCCCATACCTTTATCAGGAAAAATAACGTGCCATATCTTACAACACTTAGCTAATTTTATCGTAGCCAGATAAAGATTCATACTTGAGCTCCATTTTCCTCCATTGTGTTATTAGCTGTGTCACGCTATCCAAATGGTCTTTAAGGCTGACATGCTTTGCAGCATTTGACTCCCAATCCTGTAGCACAATTTAAAGGCATAGTTTAGAAACTAAAACATTTGAGAAATGACCGACTAATCACCTCCTTTAAGAATAAGAAAGGAAAATACTTATTCTACTACCTTAACGAAAACGAATATAACAAACATTTCTCTCCACAGGAAGAGTCGCGTAAAGACACAACGAACAGATTGAAAGGACACAAGCTTACCTGAGCCTTTCTAAGGAGAACTTCAAGACCTGTTAGAATTTTCATGACCGGACTTGTGACTGGAAAAGACAAAATCCTCTCTACCACTTCTACCAGCTACAAAAGATAAAAAAGGGTCAAACGCAAAACATACAGTAAATTCATGGACCGTTGATAATCTAGTTGCAAGATTATTGCTAGATCATATCTAGCTTAGAAAACAGATAGAACTAAGTCAACTGAGACTGTCCAGGGCGGCCTGAAGAAGATGGGTCCAAATTATCCTTTTTTAAAAGTGGAATCTCACTAGCGTGAAGTGGAATACTTTAACACCGATGATGTCATAGCGTCATTATTTTATTCATGAGATTTAACACAGCTAGAGTATTCGCGTAATTAAATTCAATAGCGCGAGTGTGCTTCATATTCCGATTGAGCACCCCGATGACGTCGACGAATTAATACCTCGAGTTCTTTTGAGCTTAGGAATCCTACTTAGGGCATCCATAACTCAATAGCACACCATAAAGCCTTTACCATGTGTCTTATAACGTAAAGTTAAGAGAAAACTTTTGAAATTGTTAACCGATAGCGGGGAAAAGTCATCTGCGCGAACTTTGCAAGCTATGGTGTGTGCAAATTATTCTTTGCACCTTTTTCTTTTTAGCTCAAAAAGACTTTTCGGTCAAGTTATAGTTTTCCATCTCCATATGGATTCTAAAACCTTCATGAATGTTATCTTAAGGGACTTCAGCAAACTTTCTCTAAGTTTTAAAATAAAATAAAAAATTGAAAACATACCTAAGAGGTAAAAAATATATATGCACAGTGACACGTAGACATTAACGCGTACTGCTTTGAGCGCTAGCTATAATTGATAAAAATTCAACTGCAGCACTGAACGCATTGATAATGTTATAAAATAATCGGTTCGTGCTTCATCTGTGCGTATGTCGGGATATGAAGCACTTGGAAAGTTTCGGGAGAACTCAAAAGGCTAGAGTTGCTTACGCCTCTTTCGTGCTCTCGAAACCTCCTGCGTGCACGTTAAGGCATGAAGCAATTGTTAAAGGACAAAAGGCTATGGCGTCGTATGTATTCCACGTCACACTACATAAGTGCCATTCCAGTTCAACAAAGGATAATTCGTCCCCTACTACACTACTTAGTTTAAAGTGGATATTTCACTTTTGACGACAGGCTTTTTCATATTTTGCACAATTTTTGCTAGAAATTCACAGTCAGACGTGAGGGACAAAAACAGACTGTCTGGCAACAATTGCTGTATAATTGACTGTGTAAGTCGTAGTTTTACATTTTCTCGGTCTATATATTCCGAAAAAAACCAACTTATGGTAATTTATCCTTACTTTACAGTCTCTTGAAGCTAGTCCCCCAGTCGAATATAATTAGATCTTGAACCCCGCTCCTTTGACACCACAACACTACACACTGTATCTGGCAAACGGTGGTCCGAGAAGCCAAAAGATAACTGGCTGAGCTCGATAAGCTAAAATGCACCTGATTACTCCGATAAACACGTTGCACAAGCTATGTACTCGTGGAGAAGGGATAAAGAGGCAAAGAAGATGATTAATCCGTTATATAGAAAGCATGTTAATATGTTTTTACCTGTAATAGAGTAGGATGCCTAGGCCACTCTGCTAACAGTCCCTGAACACGAGCAATGAAATCCTGAAGAATTGGTTTCACCTTCACAACTTCTTGAATGTTAGAGTCATGATATATATTGAAGTGGATGCTCTCACCTCCTCCAGACGGAGCATTTAGAGAGTGTCGTTGTTGCTGCTTCAGAAGAAAGAGAACAAGTTAAAAAAAATTCTCACCATGTGTAAGACAACAGTTTGATTCTCTTACCTTTATACTATTCTGCGCTTGGAAGTCTCCTTTCAAAATACAACTTTGTAAAAGATGTGACCAGGATAGCTGATCCCCAACAGGCGACCCTGAATGAAAGGGAAATATTGTTGCAAAGCGACAAAAAAGAAATTACATACCGATAGGTTAGACAAAATACTGTATGTGGTTGTTAATATTTGATCCTGGTTAACCAAAAGAACATCTGCAATACTGATTGATACGTTACGGTCTAGTCTCTGCCTGTTTCTACTGGAATACAAATCCACACGTAAGGTTGCAGAAAAATTGTTCCAAAAAAGTACCAAAACGTTTTTCAAGAAAAGTACTCTACCACGCTAGTATGAGGTGAAATTCTAAACATGAAAACTGATCCATTAAATTACATATGTCATACTGGTTGGTGCAGTATGATCTCGTCCCCACCTGTTCCTACATGGAAACAAATCCACGCCCATTGGCGTGCAAAAATGGATCTCAAAAGAAAAAGTACTCTGTCACCATAGTATAAGGTGTAAAAGATATTCCAAACATGAAAACCGACACATTAACTTACATCTGCCACACTGATTGGTACGCTATGATCTAGTCTCTACTTGTTTCTACAAGAATACAAATCCACAACCGGGTCGAAAATGTTTCTCAAAAGAAAATTTTTGTCAACCGTGATAGTAAAAGCTGTAACACTGATTTCAGATCATGAAAACTGATATAATAACTTACAAGGAATGATTGTATTCACAACTGCGGATGTTTGGTAGCTCCACTGCAAAGCTTCCAAATACAATGCGTCCATGGAGTCCTGTAAAAAGAAGTCCTTTCTCTCTACACAGACCTCTCGATTAGATGGCAAACGACGGTACATTTCCTCGTGTACTTTTGTTATTTCAGAAAAATCAGTCATATTTGCCATGAACAGTTCCACATCCGAGACAGGTGAATGCTGAGATGGCTCGACTTCTTCCTCAGCGATGCTTCCAGTCTCATTCAAATCCTGTGAAGCCATGATGTCTTTGAAGTCTCTATCGAAGCTTGGAAAGGCTTTGCTCACAGCCTGTTTATTTTCTTCATCTTCACTCAGACTTGGGCCATGACTTTTATTCTTGAATTTGAACAGACTTCCTTCTTCTTCTTCCCTTTCCTTTTCCTTCTCTTTGAAGATTCTCCACTTTTCAAGGAAAACTTTCAGGATCGAATTCAATGCACGGCGAATTTTAGCATCGACGAAGCCTTGCTGGATTGAGTGATTACGCACAAGAAGTAGACAAAGTCGTAGAATTCTAAGGGAAGATATTATTAAGAAAAAAAATTATTTAAAAAACCTCGGTCGTTGAAAAGCAAGTCGATCCTCTTAAAAATGCAAACTTGAAAATATTCACACAAGGGAATGAGCCGTTAAAGTAAGCATGTGCGCTACCACGGGAGAAAAACAGAGGTCTAATTTTTCCCTTTCTATCCAACGTTATAACCACGCAAAATTTTAGCCGAGATCTAGCCGTCGGCGAGCTTTATGTCACAGAGATCTCGACAAGGCCTCACAGCGATTAAAGAGAACTCTCGGCGACTGATCAAATAGAGAGCAAATCGATCATTAAAAAACCGTTAGATTCCCAAACCTGTATGAGAGGTGCGAAGACACTGAAGCAGCCACTTTATCGTCTTGGAGATATTTTACCAATGCTGTAATAAAGAGGAAGTACCATAAATCGTCATAGGAATAGCTTCCATGTTAAAAACACAAGAAATTAACAAAAAGTACGGAGCGCGATTGACCCATTTTAACCGCAGGCGTTCTTTTCTTAGAGAAGTTGTGATGATGTCATTCGTCCCAGCAAAATTTAAGGGGATGCAAGTTGCGTGTCCCACGATTCGTTCAATCTATCATGTACGGTTGCCCCATACAATCTTTACCCAGTCTGTATTACGTCCAGTCTGTTCGGCGTCGAACGCAGTTATATAACAGCACAGCCTCTCAACACCCATCATTTGTAACCTCACATAACAGTTACAGAGTTTTACTGCTAATTTACGTTCACATTAAAGCACACAGACTTAGCTATGTAAGAAGTACACAAAAATATCGTCAAACCGTTACCTTGAACACAGCCTTGTACGGAAGGGGACATCAAGGAAACTGCAGCATCAAGAGGTGAAGACGAACGTGACGTAGGTGAGTAACACAACGCCGCTAACGCCTCGCCTGGCCCAATTATCTGTGGGGTGGAATGGTACAGTACAAACACTTGTGGTTAGGAAAAATTAGTAACCAATGGCAAGGTAAGAACTGGTTAAAGGAGTTGAAAGCTGGCTAAAAATGTGGTTGTATTCATTACAAGCCGAGGAGAATAGCTTCGCTTGCGCATCAAACCCGTTGAAACATAGGGTCAAAGAAAGAATACCAGGATGGCGTGTTGACGAAAGTTGATGCATTTGTTATAGACTGCTTTGGTTATTGGACAATATTACCTTTGATTTCACATTCAGTGGGAACTGAACCCAAAATTTGCACTCATCATTCAAAGTCGATAACCTTGCTGATATCAAGGACATTCCATATATAACCTAAAGATGAAAAAGCGAAATTAAGCACGCAACCCGACATTATTCAGGCAATGTTACTAAAATGGAAGAATAGAAAGGAGTTTTGGGTAAGAAAAAGATGATAACCCAAGCTTTGACTTCCACGAACTAGAAAAGTTGAACAATGTTTAAACTTTCTAAAAGTCTAATAATATAATGCAAAAAACCATTCAATATAGGAGGTAATATGAGGGTTCAACAAACGCAGAAGGCAGGAATCCAAAATTGCTAACCCTTTCTAAGAAGTGTTAAAAAAGTCTAAATAGTAGAAAGATGTGCAAAACCTAAAACAAGTAAAGTGAAAAAATCTTATTCATCGCACTATCTAATAATGGGGAGAGCCTTGATACTTCTACAGTCCCATTTCCCATAGCAATCGTCTTAATGAATTCTAATAGTGCTAAACAGTGTGCAGAGTGATTTTTAATAGCGGAGAATAACTAAACGGATTACTATAACGAGACTGAGTACTATATTTGCGTAAAATTCACTTACTTGGCAAATACCGGCCACAAAAGGGAGCAGAAGATCACAGTAAAGTGGATACTCCTTCATCAAATGTTGGACAAATCTTTTCGCAGAAGTGTACCATGCTTTTGCTTTGTGAATACAAGTATAAACTGTACTAACACCTTCACCTGCGCCTTCCTTGAGACACGTGAAGAGCTGTGATGCCAGCTCACGCATGGAGTCCAATAGGCTGATAATACTATTAGTATCTCCTACCGTTTGCATGTAGTGCCTGACTTCAGCAATAATAGCCTCAAACTATCAGTTTAAAAAAAGAAAAGATAAAATAGGAAGGGGGGTTACGCGGACGTGTTTGCTACGTAGTTACGTATATAGAAAACATGATTTCCCAGATGCTGGCATCACTGTTCTACCTGGTTTCTCCCAAGGGTTAAGGTGGATTTACACTGTCGCGTAATTTTTTCGTGGGTAAGCATGTAAATTTTACGCGCGTAAATAACATAGAAGTAACGAATGAAGCATCGCGCGTAAACGTTAACGTTGAGCCGTATTTCCGGCTACGGGTAATTTACCTGTACCGTAAAAAACGGTGTATCTTAAGGTCTCTAATAAGTAATACCTGGATTCAGTGCACCAGTTCCAACTATGCCCTTCTTTTAAGTTGCAAAAGAGGGAAAAATAATATACCTTGATCTTTTTTACTAATGCGCTCACCTGCGATACTGTTGGTCTGAAAGCCGAGTTTTTTTCCAGAGCATGTCGTTGTTCTTTGAGATCTTTTAGCTTTTTCAACAGCCACCAGACTCTGCAGGGATTTGAGGTTAACTGCGATGTACTTAAGGCCTCTTTTGCAAACAGCGATTCCAGATTCTCAATGTCAGTCTTAAACCCAGTCCACATCTCTTCAGCATCATATCTAACCTTCAATTCTTCCTCTATTCTCATAATCTGTAGACAAAAAAAGATCAGGCAAGTCTGGTGCAATTAAAAGTGACAGGAGATTAAAAAAAACAAAGACCTACCACCCTGAAAACATCAAAAACAAAAGACCAATTTCGATGCATTGAAATTCACCTTCGGCTCCGAAGCTTGGGGGAGCAAAACAAAACTCAGGAATGAATAATCCATTTCTTTTGTTTTATTACCCCACGACACGTTGGCAAGAGTGAATTTTGATATATCGAAATTGGTCTATTAGAGCGATCTTAGCAAGTAATTACCATGTCATTAATATGCTGAAGCTCAACGGCGATCTTCTCCACAGGATCTACAGTTCCAGCTGGGCACAGAAGTAAAGAGTGGATCAAGCCAAGTTTCACCCACAAAGTACCAAGACAAATGGCATTCCATAAAATTTCATTCGCATCTAGGCAAAACAAGAGAGATTGTTAAAAAACGTAACATCTTGAACGTTTTACCCTTTATCACCTTTTAGAGGGAAAATGCAGTCTACATGCATGATGACTTAGGTAATTAACACCAATGATTCTAGAGCTACTAGGTAATCGATCAATTGAAGTCTTCTTCCCAATCAACTTAATCTACAAACTGAAACCAAATTTAGTAAATCTGGAGTACACGCGAGAAATGTAACAACGCTGAAAGTACAGCTGAACGTTTCCTCAACGGCCATCTTGGAGACAGACGAAAGCGGCCGTGGTAGAGAGGTGGCCATTGTAGAGATGTTTAAAACAAGAGTCAATGTATGGAATGTCCGCCAAAAAGTGGCCGTCGAGAGGTGGCCGTTAGTAATGGTTAGACTACAACCAGTTGCAAAAATGTTGAGACACTCCCACGAGAAAACGACCTTTCTTGCTTCAAATCGCTCCTGGTCACCGGTCTGAAAAATATAATACTGACCTCCCTCCTCCCTCCAATTCAAAGTTGTTCCTCCAAGTTTTGAGTATGGTCTTGCATTGCTAGCAACTTTGATAAAGGGTGGGGGGGGGGGGGGGATCACAGGCACAAGATTATGGACAGGCCATTTATGCCAAAATACGGTACAGGGTCTCAAGTACTTTTGCAACTGGTTGTAGCTCAGAAGACGATGCGTCTGCTAAGAAGATGGCTCAATTACCATTCGACAAAGGTTATCATGTTTTTCCAACGACTAACTTTACCTTCAGATGGCCGTTCCTGGAGAGCAGCAATTCCTTCGAGACACTCCTTGAAAAGGGTGGAAATCAAATCAGCTTGAGTGATATGTCCAGTGGTCTGCTTGTAGCTGTCCACAGCATTGAGTATAGCACTTTTCACTCCGTCAATGACATTCATAACTTTATTGTCGTGTTCAATGGCATCAACGAAACTCTTAACGGCATCCACGAGGCTCTGCTGGTGATTTGCAGGGAGAATCTCTTTTAACGACAGCAAAAGTTGGATAAACTTGGACTGAAGCAACTCTCTACTGGATCTTCTGTAAATTCAAGTGATATTGTTTTAAAAGCAAAAAATTGAGACAGTAATAAGGAGCTCACGCAACGGCGTTTTAGAGCAACGAACGTCAATCGGTAGTGAGGTATTTTCTATTTAAATATGTCTTGACGCTGCCAAATTTTTCTTGCAAAGTGTCTTTACTCTTGTAGAGAGCATTTGCCCGAAAAACTGGCCAAAACCTCAGCCTTAGCACGCATAATGTCCACTTCCGTTTGACGTGCGTCGCTCAAAAAGTATTTGCCTAAGCTTTCTAATACCGGAAGACACTAACGACAATACGATGATGACGACAACAATGAACATCAGATGATGATCATGAGGACAATGAAGACGGTATTAGGAAATGGTCTATTGTACCAGATCAAATTCCTGATGATGATATTGCTCCTATCAATCCCACAACGTCCACCGACCGACCTTATTTGTAGGATATAAACAGTATCAGAGACTTACTGTTCTACTCTATAATGGTTATCAAAGAAGTCCCCATTGACCCATAAGTGTTTGGAGAGCATTTGTAGCTGATGGATGTTTTCATGATAGTTCCTAACAGTCAGGGAGGATAGCGGACTGTGTGTCTCTGCAAGGAGTTTTCTGGATGCCATGTTGTGTAACAGACTTTGAACTCCACCCAAAAGACCATGAACACTTGTTTCCTTCTCGTCAACATCCTACCACGAAAACAAACAAAAAAACACTTAGCACACGAAGTGGTATAATTAAAGTTTATCTTTTTTTCTAATCCCTACTTGATTCGTATTAGCTACATTCGTACACAATGTGATTACTTTCATTGACCATGTATTTCCATGACCCTCTCCATTTTTCCAGGACCTTAGGTTTAGCTGTCGCTTTCGAGAAGTTTCAAAGCTATCCTTGTTTTAGCATATGCTTTGACCTAACTAACCAACAGAGAAATTCGAGACTTATTTTCCTTGCTTTGACATCTGCAGTGACTTTCCAGGCTTTGAAAATGAAATTCTTAAAATTTTGCGATTTTCCAGGTTTTCCATGACCTGTTTGAACGCTGTAAATGATTACCTGTTCAGTTAAAGAATATTTTTCCTGGATGTTCTGCATCCATAGAGTATGACTTTTACACATGAAGTAGTTAGACAGTAGCTTGGACTCCACCGGTTGAAAGATAGGACAGAAGTTGCTAATGAAAGGGTCCTCCTTAAATGATATAACAAAAACAGAAAGTTGCAACAACAAATACAAAATTCTCCTGTATAGTTAGATTATGTATACTATTAATTGCAAAGAAGCAATGCGGGAGTGTGGCAGCTTTTGACTATTGGTATTGGTATTGGTATTGTACTAGATAAAGACTCAATACTTGAAACATCAGTAGAAGACTCAGAAGCAAAAACTACTCTAATGATGTAAAGTTTCGATAATTTCATCTAGGCTACAATTATTATCCTTAACCAACTGGATGTGATTGTTGGCTGTCGGATTTACAAATAGCTTGTTCCACTCGTGAAAATAATCCCACAGCTTGTAAACGAAACCGACCCGACCAAAGAGAAATGGACTTACTGTAAGTTGTGCACGCCACAGGTGTTGGTAGTGGGCTTGTGTTTCTGGGTTCCATGAAGTTTTCTTCTTCATTCGATATGTTGTAATTGCTTTCAACTTTTCCTCTACGACGTCTGCCTTCTGGAAGTTTTCCCTTAATTTTCAGAACAATAAATTAGCTTTACTGAAAGAATAGGATTACTGCACGCTTGAACAAAGCATGACATTGAGACATGACACCGTTTATCTATAAACTGTGTTAAAAAATGGAGATAAGTCCTTAGAAAACATGTTGTCAATTTTGTGGCCAGGGGTAGAATGACAACAACAAGACAAGAATCCAGACAAATGCAAATCCTTGTACTCCCAAATCATGAATTGGACTGCGGAATTACTGTGCACAACATTTTGTACTATGGCATTAGGTTTTTGAAAACTGAACGTTTACGTTGTTTTTCAATAACAGGCCGCATCTATGTTATGTGTTGTGTTCTAAGTTGGTATCGCAATTCATTATCTTCCAAATCAAACTAGCGATGATTGTAAGTAACTAATGAAGCGAAGAAATTTTTAAAACGTAAAACTAACCAGCAAGCCATTTGATTTGCCAGTCCTGACATCAAAGTTCCTAGGACCACATGCTCCTGCCAACCATGAAGCTCGTCAAACATCGCCAAAAGCACTCGCTTCATTCTCACATGATTCGTGACTGTGTTCCTTTCAAGATCCATTTCCAGTTCTGCACAGTCTTCCGATGGCGACGTCACATCTTCCGCAAATACTATACTTTCCTCAAGATTGGTAAGTAAAGAATCTAGACAGCAAAATTCGCAGGTGAGTTTCAGAATACCTATTAGCGTGTTTTAACGCCACTACTCAAAAGTTAGAGAAAAATTAGGAAAGGTTAAATCTCTTTTAAGGCGCTTTCCAAAGCGAGAACTGGCCCGCGGATATTATTTAGGAATTGACTGATCTGGCTGGACAGTTTTAATTAAAAGTGATATTCTCATTACAAAGGGAATGGTCTGGACAGCCAGCTCTGACAAATGGAAAGCGCTCTAAGGTTCACTTTGCAATTCGCCATTTTCACTCCACCACTCCCCTCAGCTAAAACGATTTGCATATGCATTGTCTTCAATTTCCCATGGGACGACTGTAAAACCCAGTAGCAACTGGACACAATAGTAATGCAAAACTTTTGAGGGGAAAACAAGGTGTATCATGGGCAATGCGAAAATGCTGCATGGCTGACAATTAAAAAACGGAAGGAATAGCGTAAGCTTACCAAATTGCAGATCTTCTTTAACCTCAATTTTCTTTGTTAGCATATCAACAATAGCTTCTGTTAGCCTTTTTTTCGCTTCATGCAGCTTCTCTTCAATTTCAACACCCTGCTTATTTTTCTGACATGAATCTATCCTCTGGCAAAGACGCCACAGTTTTTCCTAGGTAGGAAAAAAATATTTTTTCAGTTACAAAGGTATGAAAAGATGAGAGGTTTCGCCGTCAAACAAATCACGCACCCAAGGTTCTGTGATCGATTATTTCTCCTCTACCTCTCAAAAGTCATTAAAAATAGTGTGCGGGTACGCACACAAGGAATGAAATACACAAAAATGGCGTTGTTACCTGCGACACTCCTTGGGCCAGCTAATTAATTCAAGCAAATTCAATAGAGTATTTAGCGGAGCACAAACCACAAGCAGTGATAGCCTGATTATCAGGCGTTACTGGGGGAAAAGGGGAAAGATGGAAGCTAAAAAGGGAGACAGCTTCCTTTCTCTTCTCACCCTCCCCAATCTAAAATCTCCTCTCCCCTAGTCACTTAGGAAGGCCTGATACTCAGGCTAAAGCAGTGAACATTGCTAGAGCTTTAGGTGGTTTTTCTAGCCTTAAGCAACTTGAAATGATCCTCATTCGGAAAGATAAAACACTAGACACTATTCTATTGCAACATTTCGCCGACACCAAGAATTCCTTTTCGACAAGTTCTCGCCAAACGCACACCATTTCTCCAATATAATATCACGGGAAATCATACATGGTCACACACACATACCCAGATCTGGTAAGACCGTTTCGACTTAAATGGAGCAGGATGCCCATATGCAGCCAGAATCGTCAAATTTACTTCCGCCAATCTGCTGTCTACTCCCAAAATACTGTTCAAGTGATTTACGACTGTCAAAAGGTCGCTCGGCAATTGTCTAAAGAAAAACACAAGAAGACATCCCTGCATAATTTATTCGTTTCATAACCCAAAATAAATCTCAATATAAATCCGACTAGAGAGGTCCTCTTTTAAAAGAAGCAAACGCAAATAGATGGGTGGAGTTATTGACTCTCAAAACCTACCTGGCATGTATGTTGTTGTTAATTATTTATCTCAGGTAATTTTTGTTTTTCATTCGTTTTTGGGTATGGTAATGTATGCTAATGAAGTTGAAACAAAGAGAAATAAAAGAGAGAGAAAAAAAATAAACTACAACATATATACCAGAAATCTGTACAGATTTGCTAATAGATAAGATGGAAAAATCTGTTATTCAGTGACACACATTACTGTACAAGTCGATGCAAAAATAAATAGTCCCAGAAAGAGAGAGATAATCGTTCACCTAACAAAAAACATACATAACTCAACAACATACTCAACGCTAAATGCTTTTGTTAAAGTGTTGATTGTATTATGCACAACCCAACTCCAGTGCAGGGAAATGGCAGAGATGGAGAAAGTCTGGCTTGTCTGCTTTTCACAGATCTTGTATAATCTGTCTCTCCACTCAAGGCCGTCAGTAACCTATGAGAAAGAAATACTAGTTTACAAAATTAAAATATCGTGGAACGTTATTATAAACAAACATCACATATGCTTGGGAGCTGTACTATAACAAAAAGTCAAGGTTTCACAATATTCAAAAACAGTTGAAACTTAAGCAGGAGGAATTGGATACATCGGATGTCATCATCGAGAAAGCTATGGATCTTTTAAAGAACTAATCCAGGCAGAATACTACAACTACAGTCTAGGTTAAATTCCACCGTAAAATATCAGCTTGACACATGAGCAAAACAAAATCATTATAATTACAGATAACTAATAGTTTTCTGGAAAGAGTAACTAGAGAGTGTGTGCCCCTGAATGGAGACATTTAGATGAAAGAACCGCATGATATTACAAAAAGGTTACCTGGCAACCCATAATTGAGTAACGTTTAAAACAGCTATAGTAATTACTTCCGCATTATTATGTCATGTTATAGATTTTACCATCCAGTAGTGACTGTCATCTAATGAGTCCACTTGGCAAATGGCTTTTTCCAAGAAAGACGACAACAGTTTAAAAAGGGGTAGAAGATGAACAACAACTGGATGCGGTAACGACTCCTGCTGCAGCTGGCCTATAAATAACACACAGAATGCAACAATTTAGTTACTGACGCCCAGGGTATCTATTTAATTTTAAGGGACCAAGAGGGGGCGTTTAATAGATAGGAGGCGTTTAAAAGAAAGATGCGTAACAATCTCGACAAAAGCTAACATGCTTTCGGCGAAAATATCTAATATAGAAAAATAGGGGAATATCCAGTTCATCAATTGATACGTCTAGGCCGTCTAGAGCTCTATATCTCACATACCCCTTTTTCAAATTCCAACTTTGATCTAAGAATCCTCGTTCAGGTCATTGTGTTGTCATTGTTAGCCTATCCTTACTTCTAACTTGACATTGAACAAGATGAAATGCGCAAGCACCGTTCATCAAGGAAGAAACTGAATAAGTTCAATGATTTTGCTTCTTTTTGCTAATTCCTAGTATTTGGAGTAACCTTCATGTGAAGGGGGGCGTCTATTAGACAGAAGGGGGGGGGGGGGGGGTTATTTGAGAGAAGCGTGCCTAAAACAAACTTAACATCGCGTAGAGGTGGCGTTTATCAGAGAGAGGAAGCCTAGTAAATCATTTACGGAAATGAGGCATTTATTGAGCCAAGCAATTAATCCTTTACAAAACGTACAAAGCGTTTAAATAGAACCTGAAAATAGGTTTGGTGTTGAATATATGAGACAGGTTTATCTCACCAGAATGAAAAGAATGAGAGAGCTGAATCAAATTCCTGGCGGGTAAACCTGTAGGACAAACCTCACGACAACGGCGTCTCACTTCACTCTCCAGTAAAGACAACCTAGAAAAAGACACAGAAACATTTTCCCAAACTTTTAATTGCATCATCTTCTCTATTTGCAGTATATATTTAATGAGTTCTCGCCCTCAAGCAGAGGTAGGTAGAGTTTTTCCAAATCCACCCTACCACGTCTCCCAAATCGTTTCCCTAGTAAGTGATTTGAATAAATTTCTTCTTTTTTTTTCAAAGTATTGTGAGGTAATCTTAGACCTTGCTCGAAGGACTGTGTTTGCAGGCAGCGGTTACGGCTTTTACGCAGGGCACAATCGTGAAAAACACTGAATTCTATTCTGAAAAATATCTGAAAGCAGTTAATGCAGAGGTACACAGGCGACTTTCTTTTTTCTTCAGCTATCACTTATTTCCCTTCCCTTTCCCTTCTTTTATTTTCTATTTTTCTATTTGCTTTTGTTTTTTGTTTTGCTTTGTTGTTGTTGTTTTTTTAATTTTCGACATCTTTCAGGTGTGGTGTTAAGGATGCTCCGATCACCTAGCTCCTTGATAACTACCCCCTCGCGGTGCACCCGTTTAAAACCGAAGGTTATCTCAGGGACCGGGTAAGGGATTGTGTATTCCCTGGGCTGTGCCCGAAGAAGGTTTGGTGTGAGCACCTCCGGACAGAAGGCAAACACCTGCGAGTAACCAAGGATCTCAGTAAAATCCCCACGGGTAGAGGATATGCCCCCTGTAGAGATTTAGCGATTAAACAGACTCCCGCCGGCGTAAGCTAGAAAGAAGTATTTTTCAGGTAAGCATGTGCGTACTGGAGTACAGAGAACTAGGTCCTTGACTTGACCTTTCCCCTATTCTACTCCAGTGAGCACACACAAGGAAAAAAAGGAAACGCGGTCGAGACTTGGGTGACAAAAATCACACACAGTACTGTGTTTTGTCAACTAAAGCCTCGAGTTAGTGCCTTTCCTTATAGGAATGTGAGAAACGTTTCTTTAAGACTCCGACTGAAGGCCTGTCATAAGAACGCTTCTTTGATTGCAATAGTCAGAAAATATTGCCAATGTATTGCAAACGGTACAGTACCTGTTTGACAATCCCGATGCTTTATCTAACACTGAAAAGTTCTCCGAGGATTGTTTGAGGTGGTTGAAAAGATCCGTGTTGAGCCTTAGGTCAAAAGGCAAATGATCAAGCATCTGAGAATCTATGAAATCAATCAACGTTAGCTCCTTCATAGTCAGTGGCATCTTTAGACCCGGGGTTAAGCGAACAGCAGTTGAAAGCTACAGACATCAGGCAGAATTTAACTATCAAAAGTAGCTACAAAACGAGTCCCACGGTACACTTAACTATGGAGAGCCTAGGCAAGTAAGACAGTAGCATTTTCAATAAACTATTGATCACTAGTACTTACTAAATCGTGTGGATTTCAGATTTTTCCTCTCATTTTTCAAATTCTTCATGACGTCGGAAACAAACACCGAGCCAAAACTTTGTAAGAAGGATTTTATAGTCGTAGTGACATCTACACACTGAACGGAACCTTCACTGAAAAAAACATCCATTACTGACTGAAGATAATCGAGCCTGAGCTTCCAGTCGTACACTGATGATCGTTCAAGAAACAATAAGATGGCAACCTCCAGTTGTAATACAGACTTGTTATTCCTTAGAATACTTAGCAAAGGCAAGGAGTGCAAGATAACAGTTGATAGAACAGAGTTTGTGTTGTACGCTTGTGCTGATGGAAAACACTCTGGAGTCAAGTTAGAGTGAACTTCATTTTCCGAATGAGCCAATGAACTGATGTGCTTTCTGATGAGTTCCTCAGCAACCTTGAAAAAAAAGAGTGAATTCAATAACTTCTAAATTCAAAAGAAACCCAGACGTATATTTTGCAAGAGGCTATAAACACATATAGCACTGAGAACAGTGCTATACGAAAGTTAAGAAGGATACATTAGGCCATTCAATAGACCAATTTATCAATCAATCAATCGGTTTATAAAGTAGAAAGGGGAAGCGGGTTTGATGTGCTAACGAGGACCTGCTGTGCAACAAGTTCAAAAGAGGTCGACCAAGACCCAAGTTTTGACTTGGAAGGATAGATAGAAGAATTACCATGGTAACTATGTTTAACATGAAACTTCGCATAAGAAACTAGGACGACGAATATCAAAGAAAACGAACAAGAAAACCTAGGTAAAAATTAAACATACTACCTGTTTGTTGTGTTCAGACGACTGATTTCGAGCGTAAACTTGCATAAGAGAGGTTAACACAGCTTCTCGCAAATCACTTCCCCTCAGAAGGAGTTGCACTGTTAGAGACGCTGAATGGAGCAGGTCAAGGACAGAACCTGTCATAAAAACATTGAAGTCAAAGCTTCGACTCTTGACAGCGACAAAGGTAAACAATTTAATTTGCAAATTGTCCTGTATGTAAACGTCTCGAGTTTCCCTGCGAAAATACGATCCAAACGTCTCCTAACGGACAACCCGATAGTAACGCTAGCTATCGATTAAGAACAAGTGGATACCAACATTCACTCAACCTTTAACTCTCTAAGGCTGGTGGCTTAAGCAAAGACGTTTTTGAGCGACCACGCCAACCGAAAGTTGTCTTTTTCTTTCATTTTGGGGCAGTATTTTTGCCCAAATTTTCGGGCAAATCGTGCTAAAAAGGGTAACGAAACTTAGCAATGCAAATTTGGTAGTGTCAAGGCTTATTTAAAGGAAAAAGCCTCACTTCCGGTTGACGTGCGTCGCTCAAAAACGTCGCCGCTTTAACTCCTTATATATGTCTACTCTATACCGGATAGTCATTCGTGCTGACAGGAAAAGAGGTACAGGTACAGTATGAACGGCAACGGCACAGAACTGCAACAAGTCGCTCCCGCACATCGAACATTGTGCCGGAGCGGTTGGCAGATAGGATTTGGTGCACTAAATATTCTGAATAATAACTTCCGTCTCAGTGGGTTCCAGCCTTCGCTCCTTCTCATTTATTTCCGCTAGGGTCCCAATACCTGTTTACACTGCGACGAAGTAGCAAAAACCTATGGGATATATGACGATCAGTGCCGAAATCACCGTTCTTAGAAGCCCTATCTGATGTGGTTTTCGTGTCGGTGCAAGAGCTATCCAGTATGGTGTTAACATAGCCAGAAACCCCATTAAAACGGAATTGAGACTGTTCTTTTGACCTCCCTACTAGCCAAAGATGAGGGTCCCCAATAGGTTTTTCGGGATCCGGGATTTCCCTTATTTAAAGCTCGGGATTCGGGATTTTAACGCAAAATCGGGCAAGATTCGGGATTGAAAGTATGCGCGCGAGTTAGAAGACCCGAAATAATCCTCGGGATTACGGGATTGCACGAAATTTTTGGTCGGGATTACGGGATTGAAGAACCCTGTTGAAAACCCCTCAAAGATCTAAATTCAATGAAAAACTCAAACTTTTCATTTCGCAAAATATTGAAAAAATAGACGTTCAATTTGAATGATCACACCATACGTTTTTTCATTCACAGACGGAGTAGATATGAAGTCCGTCCAACATGTGGAAAAGACGATGATTCGAGTGTTTTAACTATTGCTCGAAACGTCAGCTTTACAATCCTTTAATCTTGGTACAATGACTTTATATATGCAGATGATAAAACCAATGTTTTCGCCATACAGCGCCACAGTTTCGTTAGTTAAGCAAATGCTTACCGCCCAAGGTGTGTTTGAAACGCTTGTGAAAGGCGACAAGAGAATCGCATGTCGTAGTATTCTGTAGTCCTAAACCATGCAGCATCATTTGGTGATCATAGTCATCAAAGACATCACCATCCTCCTTTAAAAAAACAAGTGACAAGTGCAAATTAACAGATAGATTTCCTGAGAATACATGGAGTAAAATAAGGCTGGAAAAACCTCGCCTTTCACAGTAAGCATGAAATATAGCCTAAAATACGTTGCATATTGCCCTTAGCGAGTCTTGGACAACGTTTGGGATATAAAAGGATTGTCAGCCATCTCTAATCTCCTGAACCATTGAAGAAAGACGGCCACGGAGGATGTTTAACCACACGTCCGGGTTGTCATACATGTATGTATCACACTTGTTTCGAAAAACAGAAATCGCTTTTTTAGAGAAGTCATTTCTGTACCTCGTCTTCTTCCACTCATATATTTATTTCCCCTACATTTTACCATTTTTTCAAGGTTAACCCAGCTCTTCACCACGTTCTAATAATCTCACTTGTACACGACTCAATGTATACCGCAAGTTAAAATCTCACCTCTCCCAACATGAAAATCTCCACTCCCCTGTTGCGCATTGCACGTGATATTTCTCCATATCTAGGATCCATGGCCAGAATAAGTCTAAAGGAAAAGAAAAGGGCGAGAAAATAGGCGAATACTTGTTCATCTGAAAACAACAAACAACTACATTGCTATTACGTAACTTTGCCAAAATACGTATGTTTCCAGCTTAACATGTTTCCTACACAATACAGTGGCGGATCTAGACCTTCAGATAAGAGGGGTCCGGTAATCCAGACCCTGAGATAAGGGGGGAGGGGCGGTCTCAAAAAAAATTTGGGGGGGTCCTCAAAATAAGGGGGGACCGGGCCCTCGGCCCCCTCCCCTGGATCCGCCACTACAATAACCTACATCGTCGTACTTTTACCACTTTACCCAAGTCGAGGTCGCATAATGGCGATTGATCATAGGGTATTGCCTAGCCTGTGAGCAAGCTTTCCATGTACCTTGCGTGTTCTCGCGCAGCTCGCTTCACTCGACAATCAACAATTTTATTTTATCTATTTTATTTAAATCAATATTTATCCCCTAGCATCCAATTTAGAACAGCTAGTTTGAATGAGGCCGACACAAAAAAACAAAGACATTAAAACATTAAAGAGACTAAACAAAAAAAATGAAGTTGTCAAGGCCACATGTGCAGGTATTGTTGTTTAAGATGGAGTTTGAGCCTAATCTTAGCGCCTCTATTTATGTGCGAGCACCGTTTATTCTAAAGCTTCCTTGGTACTTAGCAGTTTTCGCAAGAGGAGGACGCAGCAAATCAAGGCTTCTGGTGTTGTAGCCATGAACTTGGTGCGCGTGCCTAAACTTCGAAAGTAAGTACAATGGCGCCATTCCATGAAGACATTTACAGACTAAGACGCACTTCATATAGTCCCTACGCGCTTGTAGGCGGGGCCAGCCGAGTGTCGACTTTAACTCGTTAGCCTTGATAGATCGACTTTCAATAACACAGGCGGCACGTCTGTTTAGCTTATCTAGATAAGATTTATTTCCAACCCTACAACTGTCCCAGACAGGCGAACAGCAATCGAACAATGGCAAGACTATAGTATTGTAGAGCATTAGACAAGTAAATTTGGGAAGAACCTTGTGCGCTCGACGCAGAATACCTAATCCAAACGAGATCTTAAAGGCAATATACTCTATATGGTCCTTCCAGGATGGGGTGTGGTCTAGGAGGACCCCAAGATATTTGAAGTTGTAATCCCTATATAAGCACGTATTACTGACATCTTTCACTAGATCTTCAGCCGCTGCGGTCCTCTGATGAATACGCCAACAAACATAGTCCCAGTTTTTTCAAGATTATTAGAAAATTTGCGTGAAGCCAGCTAACGACTTTAGTTAGGCCACTAGTTAACTGAATCTGAATTTCACTGACTGACTTGCTCGCAAAATAAATAAGAGCGTCATCAGCATAAAGCTCGACGCCACGTCCTCGAACCACCAGAGGAAAGGCATTAAAAAAATGATAAATAGTAACGGGCCAAGTACGCTACCCTGGGGGACCCCGAAAGATATAGGCTGGGTCTCACACAAGACCCCAATTGTCAAACTTGCTCTCAAAACCAGGCTTTGGATAGTAAGTATAACAAACATTTTCTCACCTGAAGTTCGGATGAGGCTTGATGGACGGGATACTACCATCAATGGCACCCCTTTCATCAATTGTCAGTACCCCTCCAGGCTCCAACAATGCATTCAGTCTGTCCAGTACAGATGGACTGAAATAAACGAAAACATTGGTACGTGAGTATTGAAAAAGACCCAGCGACTCCTAATGCGAAACTAGCGACTCCTTTTTTACCTAGATTCTCGGAAGTTAATCCGTTTCGAATTTCCCTTTAACCTGACTGCCAAATTAACTATGGAATTTTTAACGTGCCAATCGATCCTGGTGCTTATTCAAACCCTGGTACATAGGTGGGAACCCAAATCAAGGATTCCGACGCTGTTTCGCAGACGGACTTAACCACAGGTCAATTTAATTAAATTTTTACAAGTGTAATCTACAAGTGTAGCTATTGTTTTAGAGTCTGAAAACAATAGCCACACTTGTAAATTACACTTGTAGAAGTTTTATTAAATTGGACCCAGAAGTTTAGTTCCGTCTGTGACGCAGGCTTGAGTGTGCCCCAATTGCCGTATTTACCTGCAGAAGTTCACATTATCAATCAACAGCCAGTATCCAGACTTGAGGGCCTCAACAAGCTGCCCATCCACCCACTCAAACTGACCACCACAGTGACAACTCTCACCATTGGCTTTAAGTCTCGACCTTAAAAACTGCAGCATTTCCAGTAAGGTACCTGTATAAAGAGAGGACAGCAAAGACAGCGTTTTGACAACAACTTTGTACAACTGACAGTTTCTACTTTTCTTAATTAAGTATCTATTTCCTCAATTCTTAGAATAGAATAAGAATAGAATAATCTCTACTATGAGTTTATCAATGTAAACTGGGTTGATTTTACAATATTGTACAGAAGCATACTAAGAGAAGACTAAATAAATTCCGTGAAAATAATGTGTAGGCTAGGGAAGTTAAATGAACCAGTTGGTTTTCATGTCAGCTCCCTGAACAATTTAGCTTCTAGGTAGCAGGTAACTGATCGAAAGAAATACAAAAAAAACCAAGAAGGAAGAATTTAGTGAAGGCATTATCAATCGTTGTCTCTACAAGGCTATTTACTTACACTTGTAATTTTGCGCGTAATTTTTTCCCAGTTTTCAAAGGAATTTTCGTTTCGCTAATGCTCGCAATGAAATTCGCAGGTAAAAAGAGGCAGCGAATTTAAGTGCGATTTGCCATGGCGTTATCTAAGAGTTTTCAAACAAGTTCGGAATTTATGCAACCTGGCGTCGATATTTGGTACATGACAGAAAATAAGGCGGCACAATTTTCTAAAAAATTACACTTAACGCTTCAGCTCGTTGACACAAACGTTGCGCAAGAACCTCCTATCAAAAAAGGCAGAGAAAATCCTCCTTAAGAAACTAAACAATGTTGAGGAACCCAGAGAGCAGCCTGATATCAGAGTCGAACTTCTCTTTGTAATATCCTGTATTATCTAGTAATAAGAGAGGTTGAAAGAATAAAAGACAAGATCACACAGGACGAATTCAGTACTCCACTACTTCTATAGGAAAACTAACACAGGAGAGAGATAGGGGGGTTACTCCAGGACCTCTACATTATCAAAAAGCGCCTCTAACCACTCAAACACGTTACCCTCTAAGGCCTCATTCCCTGACCCCAGTAATAACTAAAAGTACCTGCGATAGCAGATGAAATACTGTTCCTGTCACAAATGTCCTTCATAGCTGCCGTCATCGTTTGAAGCTCAATGAGCTTCTCTGGAATCAAAATGTCATTCTTGGTATCGTCACTTCCTGTTAAAGTTAAATGATGGGATAGAGTCACTGACTGATGACAATACGCCATTTCCGGGTTGTCCCAAGCCTCTGTTTCAAAGCGAGGCTAAGTGCGAGGCTATTGATACGAAAATGATTTACTTATTCTCATGCAAATAAAACGCATTTTAAAAAGAAAGGTTTTGCTTATAAATATCACAAAGGGCCTTAAACACCATTCATCAAGTTTCCTCTTCGAACTGATATAAAACCGTGCTTATGAAAGGCTTGATACCTGAATGACTGAGACCATTATTTTACCCTGCTACATAGTACTGAGTTGTTGAAACTTCACGCATTTTTGAAATCCTTTACGCTATTTTGTTAAACAAAGTTCTTGACCCGTCAGGCGTAGCTCCACGCACTCTGTCACAAGTCAATGTCTATAATAATAATAATAATAATACTCCAAAAAGATTACCTTCAGAGTCGTTATTAAAGCTGGCCACCCATAGTTTATAAGCTGAGGACGCTTCTTGTAAACACGATGGATTATCTTTACTTCTGATCAACAACTCTCGTATCAAACCAAGTAAAAACTCCTTAGCTTGCTTTAATATCTCTCCCCACTGTCTGTTAAGATCAGCCTGTGATTCATAAGAGAAGAATAGACCTTTTTATCGATACGGCAGACATATTCAATAAGTTAGATTGAAGGAGTATTACGAGATGTCCAGGGGGCATGAGCACGATCCGATATACTCGCTCAGTATTTACGCGCGCTTTTCGGGCCAATTTTTCTTTAAGGTTTCCTAGAAAAAAGACTGCAATGGGAAAAAAATCGTTGTGCCGTGTTTGGATGTGATAATGATCGCCTTTTTCCCGAGAAATATACAGTGAAGTTCTCTTTTTGCCCGAAAAACGCGCGTAAATACTGAGCGAGTGCCCCCTGGGCATCTCGTAATACTCCTCGACTCTAATAAATTCAAAATGGCCGCCGTAACGGTGAAAAGGTCTATTGGGACTATCTCAATAACAAACTGTAAGCCAACTGAAATGATCAGTAGGAAACTAACGAGCCAGAATATATAAGAATTTTATCGGTTTATAGAACAGACAAACGCGTTTGGCTTTTGGTTGGTTTAAGGAAGACGCAACTATTCTCAGCTGATGAAAGAATCCTGAAAAGTAATTTTCCATGCCTTGAGGCAACAGTAACTAGGCTGACGATTGGAAAATCGAACACTTCTTTTTCCAACTTGGGGTTTTCTTTTGCATCAAAACGAAGAGTCCATGTTTTGATCTTTTTCGTCGCGCAGAATGAGTGGACATTAAGAGTTATTCACGACCGCTGAAGCGACAAATTCAAATGCACGAGGGCTTTGAATAAGCTCCGAACAAGAAAAAAGAGGGACTCGTTTGGCCAACCAGCGTTAATAAAACTCATTCGCGCGTCTTCGTTAGCTACAAAATGGAAAATCCATGAACGAAATATTGAAAAATCGATGATGTATCTACGATTTAAGGAGAAAATATAACGTTTTACGAAGAAGAACTATCCCTCTGCACTGAAAATGGAAGCTGACCTTAAGCGTGTGGCATCTGTCGGCTAATAAAACAAATAAACACTTACGAAAACCATTTTTAAGGTCAAACAATAATCGCTCAAACAAAATGACTATTAAAAAAACATACGATAAACGAACCCTATCAGTTTCCTAACCTGTTCAAAGCCGCCAAGTAATTCAGTGGTATCCATGGCACTGTTCATAGCCATCACCTCCAGTTTATTACCAGTCAGTTGGGAAACAAGATGAACAAGTGATGTCTTTCCACATGATCTTGGACCAACCTGATAATCAGACATAACCAATGATTAGTAACCAGTACCTTACAAAAAGCAGCGTGACCGAGTGATCAGCGCGTTCGGCTCGCAATGTGGGGTCCGGGGTTAGAGTCCCGATCTGGTAGCTTGCTGGATTTGCTCACGGTTGTCCCGAGTTCAAATCCTCGGCCACGCTTGTGAATAGTCAAAAGGTTCCCTCCTGCCAGTTAGGATTTTTATTTATGCTATAATTGAATTGTTTGTTTCAAATTATTTGTGATTGTAAACTAGCTGGATAAGCTAAGTGCACAAGGGTTACACAACTGATAACTTTCTTTAGCGACTGGTGAATCATGTTGTGGCTTTTAAACTGTAAAGTCACCTTTGGATTTGAATAAGAAAAAGAGTTGGAGATCGCGTATGAGTACGACTTTTAAATTATATCCCAGGGGCCGCTTCCTTTAAGGAATTTGAAGTATCGGTTTCTTGCTAAGTCTCATGTAAACTGTTCTCAGATGTTTTGCAAATAAAAATCACCATAGCTTTTCAAAGGGCATCAGCTGTAGTATACTAGAGGTGGAATCTTTCTCCAGGGTCCCTGACCTCGCAAGGGACACTGGAGAGAGTTTGAACTAAACCACTGCCCACACGTCGCTCAAAAACGCTGTTACTTAAGCTTCCTAATGTAACATGCTGTTACCCACCAGAATAGCCATCCAGTTCATTTCAAGACATTTCATCAGTGATTCCATGGCAGGTAAACAGTGATGAAGGACCTGCAGTGATCTTCCAGTGATATTGGACTGATCAACTGAGGGACATCTAGGAAGCCAGGAATGACCAGCCTAGAGAATAATATAGGCAATGAATAGACAATCAAAAAATATATAACTGATTAGGAGTGTGTATATAAATGTGATTTTTTTACGTTGTACTATCTCTGTTTTCTTTCCGTGTCGTCGCTACCTCCTTGAGAAAATTAAGGGCGGTAAGGATATTCAAAGTCCTTTTTTATGTAATGGAAAATCGTTTAGAAACAAAATCATTTGCTTTCTGCGACAGATTTTTTTCTACTGCAACTAGGAACTTATATAGCCATAAAAAACCTGCAGTTGTGCACAGACTCACCTGGACATGGCTTGGTGTGATAAAAAATGATGGCCGGGTCAACTGAATGTCACCAATTGTTTCTGAACTCATAGTAACTGACTTGTAAAGCTCCAGTACCTCATTGTCAAGTAAACAGATAAATATATAAGGTAATAGCTAATAAAAGCAAATAGATACTCCAGTGCAAAGAGACTAAAGAATACATGCACTTTTGCGCACTGACAGGTGTTAATAGGAGCTTGGCGTCTCGGAGCGTCAGCAAGGACGGGAAAAATACCTGTGGACAATGAAATTGTGAATTGTACTACCTCAATTCCAAAATTCTGCACGGCCCTTGTGCATGATAACGTCAAAAGAGCAAATTTCACCACCAAGTTTGCAACCTTTGTGCTTGGGTATTCAAACTCTCACTACCTTGGGATTGCAAAACTTCGCAACTTAACAATTTCAAACGGAGACAAAGTGGTGAAATTTGCTTGCCTAAAGTAAACGCTATTAAGACGTGGCAGTGAAAGAGTTTGACCTTTATTTTGGAAGCAACAACAAAGTTTTTATTACTGAGCCAAACTTGAAAAGTATAAGCACAAACGTTTCGATGTTTTCGTTCCTCTCATACAATCATGTGGAACGGCCCAAAACAAAGCCCGTGAAAATGTGCAACTAAAGCGTCTAAAATTTGTTTTTGAAGGAACTATCAAGGTCGCTGGAGAAATGTACTGTTATGCTAAGCGTTATGTTAAATCAGTTACGTTTACAAATTACCAAGAGTTTGTCGTGGTAATTAAAGCAGTGATATCCTTACCATCTGTTTGTCCTTCACTGTCCTCATTCTGTCACAGTAAATAAGACGCAAAAATTGAGCAGGATCCCAGCAACCAGGAAACTAAAGGAGGGAAATAGGCACTGTAAATAAGGAAGCACAGGAAGCCCAAGGCAGGTCATATAGGAGTTTATACAAATTTGTGCCTAGTAACAACATAACTCATTATCATTATCATCATCATCATCATCATCATCTTTGTTATCCTTACTGTTGAGATAATACTAAAAAAGAGAAAATATAGAAAAATGTAGAGAAATAATCTATGGTTAGATCAAACAAGTAAAACATGTACAATTTGTAAATCAGTGTGTAACAGCCAAAGTAACAAAGCTTTCGATTTGGCTGCTGCTTATTTGCAAATGAGAAAAGGAACGAAGGAAAAAAGTAATAATTAAGATTAAGGAGTAAATGTCAAAATCTTGGATCCATAGCGTATCTGCTAACAAAACGTCTTGATGCTTACCTGGTGCTTAATAAGCAGATCGCACCATCTGAACACATCTCTTAAGTTCAATTCCCAAGGGCTTCCCTTTCTTCCCCATCGCGCCTCCACCACTGTCTCTTCATGGATCTGCAAAACACGTTAACTCTTTTAGCCCTAACATCAAAATTCAAATTCTCATTTGTTGTCAACGTATGTTTCCTATAGAGGTAGTCGGGAGAAGTTGTTAAATTATCAATCAGTTTCCCTTGCTTGATCATTTCCTTAATTCTCGTCACCACTCTGTTATATAAAACATTGATATCACAAGGAGAATTTTGATGCTGATCACCCTCAGGGCTCAAAGGGTAAATATATCAATTAATAACGCCTTTCGAATGTATGAGAGGAGTACCTTTAATTTACAAAAGGAAACTTGAACAGGTACGTTTTTCAGGCGGAATCTTACCACAGTTGGAGAGAATTTCAGGGAAATCTGTACATTATTCGTCACTTCCGATGTTACGTGTGTTATATTATCATCCCCTGTTTTGCTTGACGTTGATTTACACATTTCATATTTCCAAAAACAAAATGGGGAAAGAGAGAAGGGAAGCAAACAAGAAATGAAAAAAGTATAGAGGGACGAATATTGTAGCTTTGCTATCCCTTCCGCCATATAGCAGCGAGCGCGAGAGAGGTCATGGACGATGAAACATAATTGCACCAACAATCTATAAATTCAGTTGCGGGATCATGTCACCTTTTAAGTTACGACCTTTGATCATGGAGGGCCCAAAATTGCCAGTTAACAAAAGTGTGTTAAAAAGCTAACTAGCTGGCTGTGAATGCCAATCAAAAATGACACAGCCGTCATACGTCCAAAGTGGAGCAGGGTCAAGGGATGGCACACAGGACGCACGAAATAAATAAAGAACTGTCGAGTACGGAACAGGAGCAACCTATTGTAATATTTGAGTCCCCACAATAAACCGTTATTTGACTGTTGGTCCTCTCAAATTAGACAATGGTCTTAACGTCACTGAGTGCCATTAAATAACTGCCATTAATAAATACTGTTAGTGTAATGACTATATTATCACCTTCATATTGAATGTAACCATCTGGTCTAAGATGGCGGGATCTATTTCAGGGTAGAGGGCTCCTGTGATAAACAACAGATCTGATTTTGAAAGAGGCTCCACGAACACCTTGAATAAAGTGAAAGAGAACAAGTTAAATGCGCGACTTACAATGCTACTAAGCGTACTTAAGTTGCACTGCCGTAGGCTGTTAGAGTTGAAACAGTTTGGTCAAGATGAAAATGGTCTGAAAATATTTTTGAAGGTACCCAGCAAATGCCAGGAAACATTAGACGAAATTACCAGTTCATCATTCAAACTGAGACACGAGGACGTTGAGAGGGATTGACTAACTATAAACTCAAGTCTATCGACTAAAGGACAAAAAATACCCTCCTATAGACCTTTCCCGCATTCCTGTAAACAAAGGCATCAATTCGAGGCTCGGGTGGACAAAATACAGTGATTTGTATGAATTGTCCACCCGAGCCTCGACCTCATTTCATTATGCTTGCTCACTGGAGCGGAATGCGGGAAAGGTCTATTACTTCCCTTGAAAGAGATACATAAATATAAATATAAACGAGGTTACAAAACTTTTTTGGCGGCCTTGACATGCATTTGAAAGAATTCCATTAAATGTTAAATAGGCTGTTGAGTTATCGGTTCCCAAAAAATTTGCAACCGCAGTAAGGCGCGATAGCTTGTCCATTTTGCTCTAGCATGTTTTTTCGCCCAAGCTTTTGTCCTTCAAATGGCCAGCTTCATATCAGTTCAATGGTGGGGAGTCGTTTCGGTACCAAGCGATAAATAATAGTCACAAATCTGGCTTTCTGTTCTCATAAGAACAGAAATATTTCATGCACGAAATACATCCCTTCATAGTCAACTGTTGATATACCTGAGTAAATCTGTTGAGAAAGGACTTTGGCAATCCCTTTCTTCCACCGCCCTGATTCAGGGGATTCTGACAAGCAAACAACCTTGTTTTGCCTCGCTGACCTTTGAATGTCATCCCAAGCTCGGGAATGTAGATCTGCAAGAGCAGTGAAACGAGAAAACGGTTTAAAAAGTACAAAACCATACCACGCCAGGCTGACCAGTGAGCTATACCTATAGGAACGGAGAACGAATTCGCACATCGCCTCGCGTTTCTACAGCGCACATTTACCCACTGGCCAGTGGGAAAAAATTAAACTTCATTCACCGTCATTGCAACTAACAATAACTTGACAAATTTATAAAAGACAGATGAGCTTTTCAATTAACCTTTTTAAAAACCCTAATATCAAAGTTAAAATTCTCATTTGCTGCCACTATTAATTTCCTATAGTATTAGTGGAGCAAAGGTGATAAAATATAAAGGAAATTCTTCTAGTGTGATCATACCCTGAATTCTTATTGACTTATTACCACGAACTCATTATTAGTATAGGTAATAGCATGATTTGTAGTGATATTTGGCATAAATACCACGAGTGATACTTCGAAATTGTTATACGTAATTTCACGAGCCGTTGGGCGAGTGAAATTTGAGACAATTTTGAAATATCACGAGTGGTATTTATGCCAAATATCACGTACAAGTCATGCTATTATTTGTTTATACTACTACCCGCAAAAGGTTTGTAATTTTCACATGTAGGTATTTCAAATTAAGCTGAAATACCACTGCTCTAAGCCAATCAAATTGCAGAAATTCCTCATGCAGTAGTATAACAAGGAGAAATTTGACGCTGATTGCTCTTAGGACTTAAAGGGATAATCATTTTTAAGAGAAATGTCACTTCCATCTGTTTTCATCTGCTAAATACTTAGATGAAGCATACAATATCTTCGATAGCTATTAAGTAAGGACTGCATTGTGACACTCACCTCGCCCCTGTGATCCAAACAGGCATTAAGCCCTTCGAGCACAGACTGCGAGGCTAAATTAAGCTGCAAAATAAAGATCAGAAATAAAATTTCATGTTGATAAGACAGGAGGCAAAAACGTGCCTTGTGTGGTTTTCCAGCAAGGTAGAGTATTTACTGCGAGAAACAGAGGTAATAAGGTATTTAAATAGCGGTTGAATCTATTTAGCTCGCTCGTGAGATAGCCACAATATTAACAGCAAGTTTGCAAAAAAGAAGTTAATTATTTGTATTTAACAAAATACAGACTAAGACCACGACAATATCTCCCTGTTTTGTCTAGTGCGTCTCTAGTAATCAGGGTCCAGTTGTTCAAAAGGTAGACAACGCTATCCGCTGGTAGCGCAATTGGTTCCCCTAATACTTAATCGCTGGACAGTGAATTATTCGATGAATAGCGCTATCCAACGATCGAACAACCCGGGCCAGATGAAAAATACTAAATAATATAACTCTGACGAAAGACCATTTAGATGATAGTACTCGTATTCTTATAGAGCCTTTGTATCTAACGCCATGACAATACCTCATCCAAGACAATCCAGTGTCCAGCTCTGAGTGCCTTTAATAGAGGACCATCCCTCCACACAAACTGTCCAGCCTCACCTCCTTCAACAGGTAAATCAGCTCCAAACAAGTCTGTTACATCCTTCAATGTGATATTCAGACGAGAAAAGTAGTGATTAGCTGATTCAATAAAGGTTACTTTGGGTATTGTGAATTGCGCACTAGGAAATGCCCAATGCCCAATAACGAATTCCCAATGACCAATTGCTAAAGTAACCTTATTGAATTAGCTATATTCTAATACAATTAAACACACTTTCAACAACGAGCGACTATTTTATATTCATTCATTCATTCTTTCTTTCTTTCATTTATTTATTTATTTCCTTTTTTTTCAAGTTTTTGCAACTGACTCTATTTTTCAGAAGTATGATTGTCTTTTTGAGGAATCTATTTTCAACTGTAGAAAATAGGGGGAACCTAGTAAATCAAGTGAAATGGCATGGTAATTGCGTAATAGAGTTCTAAAGTGATGATGTCATCAAATTAAATTTCTGAAATTATTGGACTTCTCAGGATATTCTGAAAGAACAACGTCCATGAGGTCTACTTGCCAAAAATTAGCATTTCGGGGCAAATTGCCTCTGAGATATAAGCCCAGTCATGTTCTGATAACTCCATACAAATCCTTTCTAAATTTGACTTGGGTCGACCCAAGTTAACAATTCATTTTTGTTATAGAGATCTAGAAAGATTTAAAACAAAATTAAAACACTTAACAAAGGTGATGATCGGGCATCGTGTTCAGTACAAGTCTGTATCGCGATAAACCCACCCGTAACCCCTCCCCCCACCGATTCACACAGAGAGAAGAAAAACGGGTACTATCATACATGACAAAACCCACTGGCATTTCCCATGGTCGAAAAAGTTGGTAACTAATTTACTCACAGTCTGTTCAGAGAGGTTAATTCTTATTAACTCGTGGCCTGAAGCTTTTGCAATAGCTCCAACTAGGCTGGTCTTTCCTACTCCAGGGGACCCCTCCAGGAGAATGGGCCTTGGTAGCTGAAGAGCTCTTAGCAACCGCTGAGCGTTTAGAGAAGTAGTCGGTGAATTGAGCGCGTAAGTGCTTGAAAAATGCTCTGGTGGCGGCAGTGGACCTGTTAATGACAAAAAGTAAGACAACATTATATAAGGCAAAAGAGTACCACAGTATTTAAGCCCTACAATCCTCGAATACCGAGGCGAACACTTAATTTTACAGTGCGTTTGGTGAGGTTAATTTTATTAACTCGTGATTGGAAGCTCTTTCAACAAAGCCGGTCTTTCTTATTACAGCAGACCTTTCCAAAAGCTACAGATATAGAGATGGATCTGATTCAAGGTTTACAGTTACCACGTACCTCTTGGAATGAAAAATGGACTAACACCAAAATAATCTGGTCTATAGTTGGAATTTCCATCTTTATCGATCTCTGGTCCCCAAGAACTTCCATGTGTTTCTTCTTTTAGGTCCATCTGTCTTCGTAGAAATTCATAGCACGCTTGATATGCATCTTTTAAAGCACCACTCGACGACGACGATGACGGCGAAAAGCTGGTCATTCCTGACCCCAGGGCGTCTAAGAACACGAGGCAAGCGCCATGCACATACGCTTGGGCTGGAGAGAGGAGTACTTTATCATTGCTGTTGTCGTCAATGCCATCACTGGCGGTTGACGCACTGCAGGTATTGATGAAGTTTACCCAGGACAAAAGATCTCTGGTGCTTACCACAAATCTGAGATGAAAATGAGTGGCAGTAAAGAAAAATGCAGCACATTAGGTGATAACCTGATCATTAAATGGATATGACTGAATATATTAACAGATATCATTCACGCCGGAACGGATACCAGCCATATCTAACGCATCACTGTACTTAAGATCAGCAAGGGAAAACTATTCGCATGACGCTACTCTGGGCTCGCTTAATTCCACAAGATAGCTAATGAAAAAGGCTGCGGTGAAACAAGTTATATGAGTATTCAAGAACTGACTTGCTTTGGCCACTGTCTCAAATCTGGCATAGCCCTTGGATGTCATAGTCACTGACTTTGAATACCAAAAAAGTATCACCCCTTGTTAACGGCACAGGCTGTATGTGTAACTGACGTACCTCTTTGCAAAATCAGTAGAATGGAACCATTCTATAAAATCCAGGATGGCCTCTCCGACACCTGATGATCCTGTTTAGAAGACATACATGTCACTGTATACTACACCTTTCCCGCATTACGCTCCAGTGAGCAAACACAAAGAAACGAGGACGAGGCTCGGTGGACAATTCATACAAATCACTGTATTTTGTCCACCCGAGCCTCGAGTTGGCGCCTTTGTTCACAGGAATGCGGGAAAGGTCTGTGAAAGGAGCTATGACACTCTATTTGCTATCTTTTTTAAAAACTAAAACGTGTCGTTGAATAAACTGAATTCTGAAAATAATTGTGCACTTTCGTTATTTAAATGGACGTTTAAGCATTGAAACCGTTTCTGGTCGTCTGTTGCAACGGACGGGCGGGAAGGACATGGATTGAAACACTTTTAAAAAAGTGGGCTTACTTTGTCAAGTTTTATGCTATGCCTGCTAAAATCACCAAAAAATTACTAAGCTTGGTGCTCTCTGGTGCAATTTGTCTGATGTATTCTTCATAAATTTTTTGTATGGGCAAAGGCACTAAGTAATGAGCAGAGAATTAATGTAAAACAGCAATTAGAGCGGTTTTCATTTGAGTGTCGAAAAGTAATTGGTTTTGCACTTTCTACACGATGCGATTGGCTTAAAAGATTCGCGCCACCTTTTCATCCAATCAGAAGTAAAACCAAAGCCAATTGTGACGCGCTCGCATGCATTTTCCCGCGCTTTGCGTCAGCCACATGTAATTACTTCGAGTTTTGATTGGTTCAATGTATTGTCTGTGTCCTATGTGATTGGCCAGAGTAATTACTTTGGTTTTGGTTTTACGACACTCAAACGAAAACCACTCTAAGCCTCGTGACATAAACCCTTTCAATAAAGCTTTGGCAACTTGCATTTTTAGCTTGATTACTGAATAATTAATGACGTCATACCGTGGCTGGCTGATTTGAGTACAACTCCAGGCTTGATGTTATGTTCTATAATCTGTATGAGATCTGCTCTCGCATTTGAAGGTGGACACCAAATCTCAGTGAATCTGTTCCTTAATGCCGGCGACAACTGTAGTAAAACAGCAGTAGATAAATTTAAAAACTGCTACAGAATTTTTGTTACAGCATGATGGCATCTACTCGAGGACTCGCCCATTTGATTTTTATAGACATTGCTTCCTTTTCGTTATGTAAGGGTTTATGTAAAGATCACGAGTAACATTGATACGCGTGTTGTAGATTTCATGGACACACAGCTAGATTTTATTTATCAATTCCACAGTACTAAGTCTCATTAAGGCCCCCTTCTATACGTATCCGATCCGTTTTTGTCTCTGGTTTGGCCTACTGTCCACACGTATTAGGTGAAAACGGTCACCGAAAACGCATCTTTTCAAAAACGCTCTCTAAAGTGAAGATTCTTGAAAACGCCACCTTTTTGTTTACGTGTGGACGGACGAAAACGGAGGTTTTCGAATACAACTGTACGATGATGTTATACATCCAATACATCGTATACCTCTAGCAAGAAGCATGCTCCATAAGGGTTGCCATCGTATGTCCATCGTTTTAGCATTTTCATGTGGACGCTACGTCTGAACCCGTATTTTTTTGAAAACGAAGAAAAAATATCTGGTTTTAAAAAAAAGATACGTGTGGAAGAGGCCTAAGTGACTGTCGCCTTTTTCATTCTTGAACCCAAACGTCTCAAGTAAGTCGTTTCGTACATGAATCTACAAAGCTAATCTGACATAACACGCCTTTCTGGTTAGTGCCGTTCAGCTGTGTACATGCATTGACAAACCAAGACTTAACGAGCCTCGGATTTAGAACATGATTTACCCAGTTTGATCATACCTCTTTCTTGCCAAAGTCTCCCCCAGGATTCATGGTTGCTATAATTTTAAAATCCTCATGTGCAACCAGTACATCGACATCCTCCCCTGATGTAAGTCCACTGCCGCCCTTCTCAGCAAGCAACAGCGTCCTCTCAGGCTCCAGAACACTATTGAGTCTCTCCAACACTGAGTCATCTGCCAAGGAAATCTCATCTACTAATAACATGGCTCCTGTCTTCATGGCTTGAACGAGAGGTCCATCACACCATTCAAAAAGCTTGGAAAGTTGTTCACCCTTGGAAACAGAAACATTAGCAAACGTTTTTAAGTCCAAATCCTTGCAAACTGACCGCATATTAAGTCTTAATTGTAAGTATAGTAGTCGTACCTTTGAGTAAAATGAAACTCGTGCGTTCAGCGCACCAAAAAGCTTTTAAGTCTGCAGTAGGTAAACACTACAATTTTGCGCCAACTTTTTACTATCTTGTTTCCTCGTGTTACAAAGTATTTTTTTAACTCAGTGTAACGTACGTCTTTGGTGACTGAAATATATCATTTAATTTTTCTGACGAAAAGGGCCAAACAGCCTGTAATGGCAAATAGAATACTAAATTGGGAACAAAATACGCTTTGCTAGATGGAAAACAAACGTCACTTCAGCAGTAATACAGTATTTACCATTAAGGTGTTTCGATACATTTTTTAGAGCCCATACCGATATTTTTCAATCGCCTTAAAAGTGTTTTTTTCCTTGTCTGATCGCTATAAAATTGTCACCAGTAATTGGCTATGGATTGAAATTTGTGAAAATGTAGTTTTAAGTAAAATCGATATTACTACGACAAAAATAAACAAAAACTTTGAAATTGATAAAAGCCGAATTTTCTGTGATCTAGACCAGCTACTGAAAATCCAGCCCTAGGAACTTTAAGTTTGGTGTTTGGTGTTAAAGTTCGGCTATTGAAATTTTAAGGTTTGAAATATATTTTCGTTTTAGTCGAATTCAAACATACAGAATTTTTTACTTCTTACGGAAGTTATTTGCTAAACACCAAACTTTAAGTTCCTAGTGTTGGATTTTCAGTAGCTGGTCTAGATCGCGTAAAATTAGGCGTTTATCAATTTCAACGTTTTTGTTTATTGTTTTCATACTAATATCGATTTTACCAAAACCTACATTTTGACAAATTTCAATCTATAGTCAGTCATTGGTGAAAATTTCATGGCGATCAGACAAAGATAAAATCATTCCTAAAGCGATTGAAAAATACCGGTATGGCCTCTGAAAAACTCTATCGAAACACCTTAGGACTACGAAAATTGCCTGTAACAACTAGATGTCAACAACAAATCAGTGGTGGGTTAACTGCTGTTCTACTTTTAAGGACAGTGGCACAATTTTTAGCGTTAAACTAACCTGTTCCTCTTGTCCTCTGTTTCTAACTGGTCTCAAGCCTCCGAGAAAATCAGAAGACTCAGAATGCATGTGACAGTTAACAGCAAAAAGGGTTTGATACCACAGTGCCGCGAATAACTGACAGATAGTGGTCTTACCACAGCTGCAAGAGAAGCAAAACATCATGTTAACACAACAGAATTGGAATTACGATAGTTTATTATGATTACTACTACTGTTTGAAAGTTGTATCTAGCAGAGCAAAAGAATACTGTTGGCCTGTACAGTGTCTACACAGTATTTATAAACAGGCCTCGGTTGTTCAATCGTTAGATAGCGCTATCCACCATATGAATCACCGTCCAGCGAATTAGTGTGGCCTGGGATAGATAGGATAAATCAATGGTGGTTTTCCTTCGTGTCCGAAGAAGACTGTGTGTTGTGTGATCATCTATGGATTCTCTGGTGGCTCTGCAAACCCAGACTAGAAGCACAGAGACTAGAACAGGTGGGGCACTAGATGACGGCGGTCGTCCTCAAAACTGGTGGAGGCTGTGTGGGTCAGTAAGCACCAGTGACCTCTGTCACTAGCTATAGCCTCAAGTTCTTTTGGTTGGATGCCACCTGACCTGAGATCAAATTTGACATGTAACATACACACCCTCATCCATGTCCTGTACAGCATGTGCCAGCATGCAGGCAAAGAAGAGTTTAAACAGGATTGTGGCCAGGACACAGCCCTGTTTCACTCCAATTGTGATGGCGAAGGAATTTGACTGGTTGCTGGTGCAGAGAACTTGTCCTGTCATTCCGTCAAAAAGCAACCGAATCAGACTTCACAAACTTCTTTGGGCAACCATCTCTCTTCAGGACCGTCCAGAAGGCCTCCCTGTTCAGATCTATAAGGACAGAGTAAAGGGCCTTGTTCTGTTCAATGCACTTCTGCTGCACCTGTCTGACGATAAATATCATGTCCACGGTGCTGCACCCTTGGTCTGAAGCCACACTGCGCCTCTAGGAGACTTCTTTCGGAGACCGTAATCAGTCGGTTCAGAAGAATTCAGGTAAAGATCTTACCCGCTACGGAAAGAAGTGAGATGCCCCTGTAGTTTCCGCAGTAGGACTTGCTCCCCTTGTTCTTGTAGTGGATGAGTGTTAAGGAAACAAATTCCGTTATCCAGTGGATAGCGTTATCAAACTATTGAACATCTGAAGTACACTGAGTAACTGAGTAAATGTGTTAGCATTGCAAAAAAGAGCTTGTGTTAGGAAGAAAAGAATCATTCGCCACCTTAGAAACGAGGAGATTGAGACAAGTAAGCTTTCGCAAAGACTTCTGGGATGGTTACAGGCCAATTTGTTTTCCCTGTCTCTAGTAACAGTCCAAGAAGGTTTTGCGAAAGTTAACTCTACCAAGTTTCCTTCACGTTTCAAAAGTGGCGAATGGCATTTCTTTACCCTGTTTCTCCCACTAAAAGAACTGGCTCTCCGAACTGGAGTGCCCTGCCAGCCAGAACAGCAAGTCTTCGCATACTGCGAGTCCAGACAATGTGAGAGAATCCATCCAGAGAGGCTGTTGTTACTTGTGTTAGGAGACTAGAGACGCCAGGAGAATGTTTCAGTACAGATGGATCACCGAACAACAGATCAGGGTCAAGTTTTCGTTTCATGTGACGTTCGATCACTTCCTGGACGACTTTACACTCTGACGGATTCCTACAGCGACCAGCGAGAAGCATGTAACCTGAAAAATTGAAAAGGGGGGTAAGCCAACAAACGTCACTCAAAGCTCAAAGATTTTCTATACAGTCTAACTTCTTCTTACGGACACCTCTCTATCAGGGACAGTTCGTTTGGTCCCAGAAATGCCAAAAATCATACATTCCCATCTCTATAATACGGACTTGTCTGTAAAGCGGACAATTGGTTCTGTCCCTTTGGTGTCCGTATTAAAGAGGTTTGACTGTAACTCATTTGACATATAAACTAAACTCGGGACAAAGTGGTGTCTTGTGAACAGATGGACCTCTTAAGCTTGAATGTTTTGTTTCCCCAATGTACGTCACGTGACAATACACTATTTCGCATTCCTGTAAACAAAGACACCAACTCGAGGCTTGGGCAGACAAAATAAAGTGATTTACAAGAAACTGTCCACCCAAGCTTGGGCCTCTCCTTTCATTGTGTCTGCTCACTGGTGCAGAATGCACTATTATTGAGACGGCAAAAGTCTGATAAAACAAGTACTATTATTGCCTAGTCGTATTTACCGTCCTCCGCGAGATGCAAGTCCCAGTCATGGAACACTCCACCTTGGACATCAGGTGTTTTGCTGTATCTTGTCGCCCAGCGAAACAAATCACGGAGAGTAATAAAGCCTTGTTTACCGGCGAATACATTGGTACTTCTACGTCGTGCCTGTAAGGTTTAAGGGTAAAAGAACAAAAATTGGTAGACAGTGGGTGGCAAGGTGGCCTTTTGGTTAGTGCTTTGAACTCCGGATCGAGAGGTCTGGGTTCAAGCCCTCGCCGGGGGCACTATCACTGCTCTAACAGTGCCTCACTATACCCAAGTGTATAAGTGGGTAACGGAGATATACTGCTGAGATAAACTATGGAAAATGGGATAGGCCACGACTTGATGGGCCTTCACTTGGCTCGAACGCAGGCTTTACCTTTTTCACCGTACACTGATTAAAGAGATGCAAGGACTTAATCAAGTGGATTAGGTGATATGCCTTAAGCGGAAGATCTTCGATACCATTCCTCTTACCTGCAGGTCAAGCATAATGGCCACAAGTTTCTTGGCGTACGACAGCGGCAAACTGCACCGTTGATGAAGAATAACTTCTAACTCCTGGCTGGGAAGTTCGTCAAAATGGAGTTCCACGAAACGGTTTCGAAAAGCTCGTGATAGCACCTGTGATTGCAAGACAAGTCATACAACCTTTTAGGGCTTTGCGCTCAAACACTAGCTCACAATTGCGTAGTTCAAATCCTGAACATCTTTTGCAAGATCAACACACTTGATTATAACTGCTATTCCAATAAAATGCCGAATCTCTCGTCCACACCTTTTATATCATGCTTCAACAAATTTTTCTGTTCGGACGTCTGAGATATACTACTGGCGTTTTCTCAGACAATTCATTTCACCGATAACTCTCTAAACGATAAACGTAGACTTATCATCAAGAGAAAGCTGAGTGACATCAGTTCTGGGCTCATGTTAAAATAATAAAACCCGCTTCACAGATTCAAACGAATTTCAGACAAAAATAGACGTTACGTACCTTTCTACCGCCATAATGTCCAGGGGGGTTCTGAGTGGCAAACAACATGAACATGGGATGGGCTACAACTGTGTCTTGAGTCTCAGGAATAAATAATTCTCTGTTGTCATCGAGCAACTGCAAACAAAACAACAACAACGTCTTAAACAATATAGGCCATTTGCACTAAGAGGTCATGTGACATCGTTGTTATGAAAATGAAAGTTTTATTATGATTTTGCCTTCGAAAACCGATAAGTGGGTCATGTCTTAAACAAAATAATGGTGATTTGGTTTTTCAAAACCGCACCATTTTCTTTAAATGAATAAATTCGTAAATGGTCACGTGACCAAAATGTGATTTTTAAAACTAAGAATTACCTTTCTCTGAACACAAATTTTGCACTTAAACTTCAAGGAAAATGTTGAAAAGATGATGTGCTGACGTTTATAGCAGCACATCTTAGCCATGTTGGAGGGCAAGAGCATGCCCTCCAACATGGCGGCCAATACAAATGATACTACTTTGTGGAAAAATCAAAGTCCCATAAAACACCTCCCTTAAATGCGTTTCCTCTCAAATTTCGGGTGTAAGATAATATGTGCTCTAACAATTTTTGGCATCAGCAAGATTCCAACTCATTGTTTAAAGGAAGCATTGGTCACGTGATCTCTTAGTGCAAGTGGCCTATTGGTGGCCTAGGTTTTGAAGCTATCACAGAGGCAAAGGTACCAGAAACCTGAAGGTGGTGCCTCCAAACCCGCCGCTCCCTACCCCTCAACCCCCAATCCCCTCGGTACCAAAAAACTGATACTGAAGGCTTTAAGTCCCTGAACTGAAGTCCCTAAACAAGACACAGATTTAATGGTAAACAATTGGCGTTAAAACAGTAATTTAAAAATAAAGTACCCTATTCAATGCTTCCAATACATCTGAGGGGGCCAAATTTAATTCATCTAAAATGATCCAGTGACCTTTCCTCATAGCATCAACTAAGACACCTGAAAGTCAGAAGACACACAAGTCACTGGTCGAGAGTTATGAATCAATTCGTGTCAAGAATGAATGAAACAGTGCCGAGCATTGCCAACATTTCTCTTGTTCTTAAGTAACGAGGTAAAGGTTAAAGGTATAAGTCCATATTTTACGTCGATAACTGATAACAGTTGAATGGAAAACGTCGAAACAAGGATTTGAGGTCACACCTAGGACTCCAACTCGGAACTTTCACCACAGAAAGACCTGCACCAACCGACTGTGCTAAGTCATGTAGGGAGTAGAGAAGAAATTTAATTTCCCAGTGAGACAAAGTTGACAGAAAGATAACTAACAATACTTAATGCAAGCATTCTTCAGTATAAATAGTTAACCCTTTTCCAAGCACCAGTACCGCGTGGGAAACAGAGACCACAGAACGTCAAGGGAAGGATACGAAACGTGGGTGTTGTTTTCATTACAACACGCCACGGAAGAGCAATGAGAGAACACACAAATCGGTGTTCAGGGATGCGTCTCTCTCTCTAATAACAGAACTACACATATTTTTGGCTGAAAGATACGACTTAGGACCTCTGACATTAAAAAGTATCACCTCAACTAGTTCGGGCTTTTATAAGAATAATATACAAAGTTTAATATTTGCGTTGGTGATTCATAATTCAACTAGTTGTCGTTAAGTTAAATATCACTGACTGCTATTTGTCACTTCACTCTCACGTCATCTTTATCCTAAGGATACGATTCTTTAGTACACGTACCTTCTTGAAAGACTAGTTTACCATTTTCATCTGAAGTGTAACATCCAAGGTACTCCTGAATATCAGTGTGTTCATGATTGTTGATTCTAACACAGTGATTACCAGTTGCCTTAGCAAGCCACTGAATCAAGCTGGTTTTACCCACGGATGTTTCACCCTGTATCAACACTGGAAGTTTCCTGACAAAGAAAAACAGAATGAAGGGGAGCAGCTAGATTCCTGGCAAAAATAATACAGACGTTTGACTGAAATTAACTCCCGCTACACGGACTGAATAACTCTAGATAATGAGGACACTGTGAGAGATTCACTACAGAGAAATCCTACAAGTAAGCATAGTAGGGGAGACTGGTAATGAAAGCCGGCATTCATCAAAGATGAAACAACAGTGCTGCAGATTATGTTGGAACTCTCCTGACCGTGCACAAACCTTTCTCTTGTGCTCACAGATTGTGACTGAATTAATCAATACGACGTTTCTATTGGTCGGTAATTTCAAAATGATAAGAACACCAAGGCAAGTTGTGCACGATCAAGTGCAAAAAAAGCTAACTAAAAGATACAACGAAGAAGTCTGACCGGCTTCATAATCATAGCACTTTACTAGCTATGATCTAAACAAGCTTTGACGAACAAGTTTTCAAGCCCAAATTGCAATCTGTTTCAATCTTCTTCAAAGTTTGTCAATCCGTGCCTTCTTTGGTATTTTTTGTATTCTGTAAACCTTCTTCTCATGTTTTGAGCGGTTAGGGACTGGTCAAAAAGTATAGGTGGGGGTGGGCCGGAGCAGAGAGGGGGTGGGTCATGAGGTTTTGAGCCTTGTGCAAGGGGTGGCTCGTGCAATTTTCAGCTACCCTTAGGGAGTGGGTCACCCTATTTTTAGCTAACTACTAACAAGACAGTAGACTGCACTTGTTATATGAAACACAGCCAGCTGCAATTATTGCTAAAATACTCACAAACCTGTTGTGCGAGAAAATACAAAGGTTGACAGGCCGCACATCTATACCGGCGTGGAACCCTCTGTTAACCTTTTCTTTTTTTCGGCTCTAACGAGCATGTCCTTTAACGATTTTCCTTTTTTGTAAGGAAATGATTAATGGTTATTTAAAAATTTGTTGAAGTTATAGTTGGTTTTGTATAAGATTCCATTTTTTCATTCAAGCTTCCTTTGTAGTAGACACTGAGGGCTGGTATTGTGTCACGAATGGCAATATTTCTTTTTCCTCCTTGTTGTGTTGTTTTAGGAGTTTAGACTCCCTTTTGTGAATTTTATTTCTGATAGTAGGTTTTCTATCAAAGATAGGGGGCACACAACGAGAATATAGTTCAAAACCACTTAAACATAGCATTGTTAAACGTATTTTAGTATTTAAACAGTAGATATAGGCATAACTTTATCCCCTAAAAATTTTTCATCTGTTCGGATCTCCTAGCTTAAAGTCTAATAGGTATCATAACTTACCTTTTCGAAAATTTCAGCCAGAAAAAAGGCTCCCGAAAATTCTAGGTGACCTTTTTAGGGTAAGAATTCCTTAAAAATGGGCAATTATACCATTTTTTTAGATGTTCGAAAATCCTAGAAGGGGCAGACAAGCAAGAAATTTTACAACAAATGTTCCGAAAATTCTAGATCTCAAATTGCCCCTGAAAGATTGTGGGTAGCCTCCGTCCGTCAAGCGTTTTTTTTTTTAATTTGAATTATTTTCCTCAAAGGTTGTTTCTGAGGAGTTTTTTCTTAGGATTCTTAAGGCTTCTCCTTTGACAAATTCTTTTTTAACGTTTGGAGGGTTACACGAGGTGAAATGTGTGCAGGTGCAAGAAGCTTTCCGTTTGTTTTAAATGTGTCTTTGCATCAAGGATAGATTTTTCCTTGAATCTTGTGCCTTTGTATACAAACGTGTCTAAAAACGCAGTCTCAGTGTCAAATGTTTCGGCCGTGAATTCAATAGTTGGGTGATGCAAGCTTGCTCGTTCAATGAAGGCTTCTATGTCTGGTCTACTCATGTCCCATAGGGAAAAGATATCGTGTATGTGGCATTTCCAAACTGTTGTTCTAAAGACAGTTTTGCTTAGAGTTGTTGTTTCAATATATGTCATGAAAATATTGACAAAGGAATCAAAAGAGGGTCTCAATGGGGTTAACCGATAGGCGTAAAACGGTCAAAAATTTAGCCGATAGCCGTAAAAATTGAAAAATTTTAACCGTTAGCCGTAAATAGGATAAAAAAAGAGTTAACCGTAAAAGAAAGTGTTCCCTAGATTTGCTACTTTAAAGGAAGGTACTAAACTCACTTATGGTTGCGTTTTTTATTTCCCGGCTAGTGTGACTCTGTACGCACGTTAGGCGAAGCGCCTTAACCAAGACCTAGGCTCCATCCGGCCCTCTCTCGGGGAACTAATTTTTTCCATAGCGAAAGTGTGGCTTCTTTCCGGAGGTCGTGCCCTCGAGACACTAGTGAAACAACACGCAGAGATGTCACTGTTTGTAAAACACGTTGACGATAAACAACATTCCCTGTTTTTCTCTGACTCTACGGTAGACATTGCCATGCCTAGTCCCTGTACGGCGTCTGCCAACGCAATCTCGGTCGAGGCGTTTCGGTGGCGAACCCGCTCGGACCACGTGACCCGAAACGCATTAGCCGCGCAGAATAATGCGGCCTACGGACAAGGCACCTTATGGACCATCCGTCTGAGACTAGCCTGTGTACAGTCGCGTCCCCCCACAGACATCTCTTCTCCGATTTTTTCTGAGGGAAGGTGGTGGCTATACACAGGCTATCTGGAACGGATAATCCCGTCTTCAGAAGTCAGGCGGATTGTTCATTCAAACTTAAAACTATTCCATTTTCAAATTAAGACGTATTACCTATCTGACGCGAATCATCAAACGGGTAACCCGTCTCACACGAATAATCCTTCTCAAGTGTGAAAACGGCCATTTCTTTTATAATGAATGTCGCGCCCCGACCTTGAGTTGGGCGTTCGCGTGTCTGCTTTTGCTTTTTCACAACGATTATTTTTAAATTGACTGTTGACATTTCTAAGTGTAAAATAATATTAGAAGTGGAATACTTTATAAAAAGTATAATCTATCAAATGTTAAAATCTTTCAAAAGAATAGCTTATTTCATCCCGAGATGATCCGAAGAGCTTTGTCAAAAAAATACACGTTAATTAATATTTAACTTTTTGAAACAAAAGAAGTTAATTTTTAACTTTTTCGTTAACCGTAACTGAAAAAAATTAACCGATAGCCGTAAAAGAGCCAAACTTTTAGCCGATAACCGTAAAAGCCACCAACCCATTGAGACCCTCTCAAAACTGCTGTCTTTGTGCCCATTGCAGTTCCATGGTTTTCTAGGTAGTGCTTTCCACTGAAGTGGAAGAAATTTTCTTTGAGGATTAATCTAAGCATTTCCGGCAAGTATTAAATGTGTAAGAATGGGTTGTCTTTGTTGAAATTTTCATATGCTTCGTGACAGATAATTTCAACATACCCTCGTTTTGCTGCATATTTGTGTCAAGACTCATAACGTCCATTGAAACAAGAAATATTCGGTTTTTCACATTCGTCTTTTCAGTAAAAGGTATGATTTCTGTGATTTTGATATTGGTTCTAGCAGTGTATCAACAAATTTTGTCAAGCACAGAACAAGGTTTTATGGATTGTTATGAGAAAACCGAACATCCATGTTTTAACTAGGGGGTGGATCATGCAATTTCCAACCTTGCTTTAGGGGTGGGTCAGTCATTTTTGTGCCGAAGGGAGGGGGTGGGTCATGTATTTTTTATCAACCACATTTCCAAATGCTCCGGCCCACCCCCCCCCCCACCCCCCTATACTTTTTGACCAGTCCCTTATTTTCATGTTTCACTCAATTTGGTGGCAGTTGCCAATGTTTGAATTTTGATAAATTTCCTGACACAGCTCCTTTATAAGATACTGCGGAATTATTGTACGTTTCTGCGAAACTGCCCACCTACCCCTCCCATAAGCCAACATTAACACTTACTTCTCACTTAGGGCAAAATGTTAGCTTAGGGGAGAGATAGGTGGGAAGTTTCCAAGAAACTACTGCTAATACCTTGCAGATACAACCCTGCTGAGATCTTTTAAGTTTGCTTTCACTGACGCTGTTAGTACATAATCAGCTGATACTACAGGTTCTTTGTTACCCATGGCGATCCAAAAACCCTCAAAATTACTGAACTGTCCCGATCCTTGCGGCTTGGGTAAGGGTTGTTTAAGGAGACTGGCAGCATTGACATGTCCAAGGAGATGCAGCTTGATCAGAGACTGGACAGCTGGGTGCGAGGAACGGTCCAATTGCGTCAAGAAACTCAGACAAAAACCCTGTGATGCAAAGCATATGCAGAGATAACTGACTATTATTTTTTAAGCCTGCGCTCGTTATTTATGCGTTTTTGAACCACCGTTAGGTCATGATGGCTCGGTATTTTGCCAAGTTCTTTTCTGCCTTTTATGGAACCAGACAAAGTTGAATCCAATAAAAACGCCAACGCAAAAACGAAAGAGGCCAATATACAGCCAACAAGACCGAACAAGCTTGGTCAATTGAGAATATATCATATGGCAAAAAAGAGAACTTTCTCCTGCGGGACCAACGGAGGAAATCTCGAGCCGGCAAAATAGGCAGATTTAGCCCGCTCGGATGGCCAACACTCGCTTCATCTTCCCCACCCGCCGATTCAGCCATATACATAAAAGACGTCAGAGACCCAACGAGGTGGGTAGATCCGAAGTGGCTTTAATTATCTCATAAGCAACAAGGGGAAGTAGAATAGTTTTTTCGTGTTGTAAGAAACACTAGTCAAGGTGTTAATCATGGTTAATGACCTCTTTTTTTCTCAGGCATGGTGGAATGGATCATACATGATAGCCGCTAAGCCAATCAAAACACTGGAACTGCATTACAACATGATTCAGTGTTTTTTTTTCAAACAGGGGTTATTATTAACGCAAGTTACTTAAAGTGAGTAAAAATTTATCCTCAAGTAAAAATGTATTATTAGTACCACACATCAGGACTTGTGAACAGCATTTCAGAAGTGGCCCTTCGGAGACTACTAGACTCAGATGAAGAGACTGGAGTAAACTCTTAGAATCTTTTACAGCGCGTGGCAGGCACATACGAAATATGAGGCGAGAAAAATGCGTGCACGAATGGAGTGCAAAGTAAAAATTCTTGCTCACCTCATAAATTGACCTCAAGGCATTCTGATGAGGGTTCCCTGCTGCATATCGCAATGCTCTGCACAAAGTCCGCAAACTGGACAGAAGAAAGAAAAACTGCTTTTATTTCAATCATTACATGCAAACCCTCTACAAAGGCTTAAAAAGACAAGCAACTAAGGCTGACCTGTAATGAGGTTTGTGTCCAGTACCATCAGTCAATTTATCATTTGCTTCCTGCTTGACTGTATTGTAAAACCTGAGAAAGGAATAAAGAAAGAAAACAAGTACAACCAGAGGTTATCAAGTTTACTACATTATAATTCATTCCTATTTGGCTGTTTCCTTTTTTTCATTTTTCTATGAAAACGTTTATTTGAAAAGGGGGGAAAGAATGAGCCAACAAGATGCTTTCCACAGACCACCTTTTTTGAGATTTCAAGACTGCCGACCAGTAAGTTCAATTAGATAAGCGCTGGTCTGCTGATCAGGAGGCACGCCGCTGCTTCAAACCCAGGCCGGAGCAACACTCTTAAAATAACCGAGGACAAAGTTCTGCCTTTGTGAAGTCATCTGCAAACAGTCAAACTTTCTTGTCTTCTCGTATTATAGGGACAATAAACCGTAGTCCCCTTCTCAAAACCCATGCACGTTTAAGTTCTGTGGGACGTTAAAAAACCAACGCACTTTTCGCAAAGAGTCAGGGACGTAGTCCCCGGTGTGGTGGTCATTCTCACATGGAGGGAGGGACTGTTAATCACAGAAATTTGGGCCGCGTACCAGAAATTAAAGGACCTAGGTAAACAAAAAATGACACCAACCTCACAATCCCATCCACAATGGCAGCAGTAGGAGATAATCCTTGCAGATATTCCACCACCAGGGTTTTCAGATCTCCAACATCCTCTAACTCCTTAACAAAAATCTCTGTAAATCTGTAATAGATTTACAGAAATGTATCGTTTAATTCTAGGAAGCCTGTAAGGGGCACTTATAGATACATCAACACTGGCCAGAACCTTGTAGAGCCAATTATTTACAATTAGGAAGGATAACAGCTAAACATAGAAGACAGCCCAGTATGTTGAGAGCAAATGATCTCATTCATTGTTATATCATAGCAGGCTATGCCAATAACTGACACAAAAGCAGAAAGTTTACAAACCGGTTTCTTATTCCAGGTGGCAAATCTTTCTTTCCCACATCAGTGGCTGGATTCATGCAGGCGAAAAGACGAAAATCTTCATGTCTCGTAATAGGTGTGGCATCACTATCAAATGAGAAAGTGCACATAACCTTAATTATAGACCTTCTCTTTGACATTTACAGTTATAAGAAATCCCAGCACAAACTCTAGCAAGTGAAATATAAGGGGGGGGGGAGAGGCAGGAAGGTAGAAGTCTGGGAGATAAGAGGGTGGGAGGGGTACGGGATTCTAAAAATTCTAAAAGGGTGGGAAGTTGGAGAAATAGGGCAAAATTATGCAACAATGCTTAGTATCTACATTTGGTGAAAAATTGCTGAGACATTGTCCTCAAATGGGGTACCGTAACCTTGGAGAACAAAACAAATCATTCACCTTCCTTCTTCTCCCCCTCCATTCAATGTTGGGGTGTTTGTTTTTTTTCTACAGGTAGCTCAAACAGCAGCATCACATTGCATGGATGGGGTGGGCAGGGAAAGGTTTATTTCCTCTTTTTAAAGTTAAGTTGGCAAAACGTTAGAGAGGCCCTTAAGGGGATGAAGTGTCTCAACTAATTGTTTCACTTCAGTATTGTAGCAATTAAAAAAGGGCTCAAGAGAGGAAGACAAGAAAAAAAGGGCAGGAGGCAGGAATGCAAGGTAGAGGAGACATGAGGTTTGGACTCCCCTGTACCACCCCCCTTCCCCCAAAAAAAATAAGCAAAAGAAACTCTAGGAAACAAAGTGCCCAATCCCACTTCTTGAATTCAATTATCAATTTAAATTAACTAATTAGAAAAGCAAAGTAACACACCCCTTTTCCATGAGCACCAGTGAACCAGACGAACTCTCCAACAAGCCACAAAGACACTCCAAAGTCTCAGGAGTGGCCAAATTGATCTCATCCAGCAAAACCCAGTCACCATTCCTTAATGCCTGAACTAGGGCTCCCTCAACAAATCTGAAAGCCAGTGCACTCTCTGCATTCTTCTTTTGTTTTCTCAGCTGCTGGATATCCTGGTTTAGTCTTTCCCAATCACAGAGAAGATGCTTCATTTGCTCATCTATGAATTTCAGACATTAAAATAATGATACTTATATATTTAACAATATTGATAAGAGGAGGTTTTCTCATATTTCTGGCCATTATAGTCATATGCCATATCATGATTATTTTGAGGTTTTAAAGCACAGCAATCCCAGCATTAATTAACCAATAACAAATCATGTGCACAACAAAAAAGTCTGACCTTTTCAGTCTGATAGGCAATTTTTTGGTGTTGAATTCAAGTTGAATTCATTGAACCATAAAAACACGGTGTACAACGAACCCTGCAAAGTACCAGACTAAAAACCCTTACCTGTCAAAATATATAAGGGTCTTACATGTAACAAAATAACATATGAAAAAAACTACTACAGGAACAAATCAAACAATGTGATAGTTATTTCATTGACTAACACCAGTCTTACACTAGCTAACACGTCATGACTTAATGTGAGCTGTAATTGTTGATTGTCTGAAAGCAAATCTTTTGTTTTGACCTAATCACTTCAAAAAGACTTTTCTTCAGAAAGTTACAGAAGCTTTGCTGTTGAATGACAAGCTCAACAAGGCTGCAGCCTCACCTTTTTTTGCTCTATCCAAAGCATTCTTTTGGCAATGCATCATCAATTTAAATAGCATCTCCCACATTCCTTGAGCAAAACACTTCTGTATATGACTTAAAAACTTGACATTTTGCTTTCTTGAGAAAGTTTTACAAAACAATTCTTCAAACTTTTCCCTCACAGGAGCTACAATCTGTTTTATCTCCACTGGTTTGTAGCCTCCAAGAAGGTCGGAACTGTCACTCTGTTGACTCATGTTCACAACTTTCAGTGTGGCTGCACATTGTGCTGAAAGATATTGAACTGTTGAAGTTTTTCCAGTTCCTGTTTCTCCAACAAGTAAAACAGGCTCATTATTTCTAATACAAGCTGCAACTTTCTCCAGCAACACTAAGGAATGTCTAGTGTGTGCATATCTTGGGAGAGTTTCATGACTTGACCTTATTGGTTTACTCTCCTTGATATTTCTTTTAAGAGTGACCCTCCCAACAGTCAGTGACAAAGGTGAGGTGTGAACTTTTGGTTTGTAGCTTCTGGAGAAGAACTCAATCTTCTCTTTTGTTAAACCCAACTTTGCACCCACCGCCATGTCCAATACATTTCTATCTTCCGTTTTTGGCAGAGGTGCACTAAAGCAGTCTTGAGCTTCAAGAAAAACATCTGTGGAATCAATCAATGATGGTGTACCCCACGCCATCAATGCTATCCTACTACACCATTTCATAAAATCTCTAGTAGAACTTAGACGTTTGTCATGCGGAAGAGAAAAGCTGCTGGTATCATGATTAGAAACAAGCTTCGGATCGGCTGATAGGAGGCAATAGATGTCAACTAGTTTGGACGCCACTGTTTCAAGGTCAGGATACTTGTTCTTCAAACCCTGAAAAAGGATATCACAGGGCATTAAGACCTCAACAGTCATGCAAAAGATAATTTAAACCTATGATCTAAAAGTTGTGCAGAGCACTGAAACCAGCTAGAGACACAATGACCCAGAAATAATCATTCAAAATTAAGTTATTCTTATTACTACTGAACTTGATGGCTGGTGGTAAATAACATGCAATATCCCAAATACTTTAAATCACAACTAACATCTCAGTAGCAACTATCAAAAATAACAATATGGTGTACAATTTATGTAGGATGAGCTGTCTAATAGAGAGAAGAGGTGGCATGAGTTAATGTTAGGTGGGTGGGGGAGTTTTGTTTTCAGAAGAAAATAAAAAGACTTTTTTAAAATTTTTATGTGAAATTAAGTCATGACTATGCCATTTGAGGCTGTTTAAATGGACACAGCACTCACATCTGTAAGTTCGTGCTTGGATAGTGGTTCAATTTGTACTCTTGTCCAGAGTTTGTCCAGGACAGCTGAACTTGCACTTGTTACCTGATAACTTATTCCACCAGGACTCGTGTATGATCTGAGAACAAACACAGTAATTAAGTTTTGTGTCATTTTTTCATAGTGCTAAACAACAGTCAGGACTGGCCTCAGCTGGACTGTTGATTTTGAAAATAAAAGTACGTAGTATAGTGTATGTATACTGTACAGAACATAACAAATTTCAATATATCAAAATACATACATGTACTTGGCTCTGTGGCTTAGGGAAATAGAAAGAAACCATCTTAATCAGTGAATATACAAATGTAGATACATTTCTTTTGTTTTATTCCTGACCTTTAGCCTCGAAGCCAGGTCTGAATTTTAATATTTGAAAATTGATTTATAATTACAATCCAAATTGGTCTATTTAGTAAAAAGACCTCTCCGCACTAAAAGGCTTGTTATAACTGTTTACCTCTGTGTGGCAAACAGCTGAAATCCAGGTGATGCTTTCACTGAATTGCCATGTGCAGGAACAGAAAGAGTGCGGGACTCCAGCAGCGGTATCAACACAGATACAACATCCATTGGAGCCAAATCGATATCCTCCAACAGAATCCAGTACCCTGATTGCACTGCTTGTAATAGTGGACCAGGCTGCCAAGCAAACTCACCTGGGGTGTCTGTGCACACATATGTACCTAGTAAGGACTGATGACAAGCAGATAATTACACCTGGGAACTCTGCGTATTATGATTAAACCAAGTGAAACTAACTTACATGTAATGAGATCACCCTAGATTAAGCCAAGAAACTGTGACTGTGTGAATGAGGTGGTCTCATTAATGAGAATTTCAGATGAGAAAGACAGAGCATTTTAAAAATTAGGGGCCTAGAGAATGTGGTTACAATAACACAGGGATCTTATGAAATGTTGATCAAATGGTAGAGTTGCACAGGAAGAGACATAATGTTTTCTTGGTTTTTTACACTTTATGTAGTCTTCTGAGTGCCACAGACAATAACGGAAGAGTATGGGATAGTGGTGCGCATGAGGAAAGACATTCACATGATTACCGTAGTGTCATAAGATGGACCTTAAAGTCAACACCAGGGTCTTTGTGGCCTTATCCCTTTAAGCCCCAAAATCCACATACAAATTCTCCTGACCGATCTCTATACATTTCCTTAAAGAATTAGTTGAGAGAATTTGATAAAAGATCAAGGATTTTTCTCTTTGGTGACCATAATATTAATTCTCATAACCTAATCTCTTGACAAATTATGGACATTGTTAGGAGAAAATTGATGTTGGTCACCATTGGGACTTAAAGGGATATACCATGAATATTAGTTGGCACAACAAAGGCATCCCAAGAATGTCGACAGATTTTGCAAAAACCTTACCACAGCTCATTAAGTGCCGTTGACCACCACCACCAGGAATAGATCTGTGGGCTTGCATTTTGCTCGTACGCCTACAAATATCATATGAATTCAACCCCTAGTGAATTAGCCACCTACATGATCACCCACCACTTACCGAGTTGGTCCCATAGTGGGTTACCCCCTAATCCAGTTTAACTCTTTTAACCAGGTTACGCTTTGAAGAACATTGTATGGGGCTAACTTTACTATGAGGCTGACTCCGCTTCTTATGAGGCTAAGTGTAACCAAACATACCGGTATTTCCTATAAATGAAGTATAGTGTATATTTTACTTACCTTACTGTCAGTCTGGTCTCCGAGCTGAATCTTCATAAATTCTGGTGAGCTTGATCTACCTGTTGCCTTTGCTACATATTCAACTAAAGCTGTTTTGCCCGAACCAATAGGTCCCTCCAAAAGAACTCCACTGCCTGATGCTACAGAAAGCACCAGTGAACGAAGATTGTTTACTGTTGATGGTACCATAACAAGCAACTTGTCTGACAGATTAAAAGCGCCAGGTAACCTTGGCAACATGACGCCACAGATTGTTACATAGCTACCAACTAAATCCTCTTCAGTGATGACTGAACCTTCGTGGCTTCTACCGTCTACATCCATACAATCAGCAGCCACTGAAGATGGCTCTTTCCATTCCATACATTGTTGTATTAAATTGGATGGGTCTCTTGTTAACCATTCACTTAGTGTAAATTTATTGCGTTCTTCAATAGAGATACAGTTCTCCAGTAGACCAAGTTTAATCTGTTCTGACATTTCTGTTATCACTGCAACAATATTAACAGCGAACCATCTAACGTCAGGATTTCTGTGTTGTAGAAGATTAAAGACAGGGCTCCAGTCCCAGATGCTATAAAAGATTTCAAAATCATAACACAGGAGATTGTATCCAGTTCTCAAAGCACACAAGATCCTTTCATTCGATTTCTCAGTGTCCTCTTCAGCTTTGAAAAGCTCTGAGGACAAAGAACAAGACTTAATAAATCTGTATATGAAGTCTTTCAAGTGAGATAACGGCAACAGGGTGCTGAGTGTATAGCAAAATCCTTCCTTGTACAACTTGTTTTCTTCAGGCCCTTGTTGAAGAATTTGAGCAGCTCGTTCAAGAACTTCAAGAAGTATTGGTCTGCAGTGTTTTACCAAGAGGGGAACAAAATCTTGACGAATACTTAGCTCAGCCAACTTCTGTAATAAATTTTGCCTTTCCTGAAAAGTCCAGCACTGTGGAACGTGAAAATAAAGAAGAAAGAAGCGCTATAAATAAAAGCATAAGGTGACAGACTGCACAGTGAAACTAATGGTCAGAGTAATACTTGACGCCTCAAACTAAAATAGCGAAATATAATTTGCTAGGAAACGAAAAAAAGGTACATGCTTTATGTACTTACCGTCAATTGCAGAAAGTATCCAAGTTCATTCTTGCAACGAATGTCACAGTCGGCTAAGGATTGCAAGGCGTCTAAAATCTCGAATCGAAAGCCCTTGATACCATTCATCTTACTCGATCAGTGATTTACGGGGGAAATTCATAAAATCCAACACAATTTAGAACTAAACACATGCTTTTCAAATAAAAACAAATGTTACACAAATTTCGTAAATTTGCACGTGCAGATTGCTGAGCCTTCAGTGTAAACTTTTACCACCCAGCGTTCAACTTTTCTAGTGCCAGGTCTGTTTGTGTTTGTCACCAGTCCCTTCGTTTAATACCGTTTCCAAGACAACGACCGTCTCTCTGAAGCGCCATTTTTCGCAATAACCTTCGTACATTTGCAAGGAGAAACGATGGGGCAAGATTATTATGCTGTTTTAGGTCTCACAAGAAGTGTAAACGATGCAGAAATTAAAAAAGCGTAAGTTTAGTTTTCAAGGCTTCTAAACGATGTTTCTTTAACACCAAAATATGTATATTTTTTAACAAAAATCGATTTTCAATGCACTCACAGCTATCGTAAGTTATCGCTGAAATACCACCCAGACAAGAATCAGGAGCCAGGAGCTGAGTTGAAATTCAAACAAGTTGCGGAAGCGTACGATATACTGAGTGATCGTGAGTATAATTGCCATATAAACTAAATACAACCTAACTTCAGTCGAGCTAACACCTTTTTTTTTGCCCAGCAGAATTTAATTATGAGGTTGACGTTGCATAAATTGTATTGCCCTTATTTCATAATCTTGAAACGTTACTTGTTTAATATTTGGGGTAAACTGTAGACTGGCCACTAGGATACGTGGATCCTTATGTTCCTACATCCTTGGTTCTAGAAGTAGAAGGCACATTGAAGCAAATGAAGGAGTATGTGAATAAGCGAAGTGGCTGTGTACGATGTTCTATATGGTTG